>NW_018405719.1:657420-695072 GCF_002113885.1 Mizuhopecten yessoensis
ACCTATTATGCCGTTATTGCCCCACCCCTTACCTATTATGCCGTTATTGCCCCACCCCTTACCTATTATGCCGTTATTGCCCCACCCCTCACCTATTATGCCGTTATTGCCCCACCCCTCACTTGTTATGCCGTTATTGCCCCACCCCTTACCTGATGTTTTTTTCACCTTTACCTGATCCTGCATGTGCACTCTCTCAGTAATCTAACCAGGTTGGTCTTTCTATTCAAGTAAGAAACCAAATTTCAGTTTCATCTAAGAAACATATTTTTTAAAGAAATAATAACCATAGTCTATAAAGGAAAGCTCCATGTTCATTTTCACTTCAAAACCATAAAAATCATCAGTAGATTTTGTAAAAAACATAATTGTTATTTTGCTGCAAGCCCAGGGTTTGAAGAAGACTGATTAATTGAAGTGTAGATTTATATTGTACCATGTTTTATAGGAGGGTTATATAAACCTCCCAGGTAGATATATACTCATTAACCAATTTGTGGATGGTTCTCTTTGTGGGCTGTTTAACATCAGAAGAGGTCACGTATTGTCATTATATGCCCCTAGGTGGCTAACTCATTCTGTATTATAACACAGCTATGTAATTCAGCACTCAATTAACCTCAGGTATTTACAATTATCGGTCCCAATTTGGACGGAACAACAACTGACGTTTCATTTGAGCATAATATTACACCAAGCTTCAAATGGGCCAATAAAATTGCGAGTAGTGGTTATACTCTTTTTATTTCGATTTGACAGCAAGATGATCATTAAATGATTTTAAATTTGAAAAAAGATTGGAATTTGATTGTGAAAGAAATAGAATTTTGCTGTTGTATCTAATAACAGTGTAATAATGAGTAAATATTCCTCTACCAGTTGGGCTTCGTATTGGTGTACTCAATACAGGGCAATCGCACAAAAACATTCCGGTGCTCTATACCTATATCTCCCTGTTAATCAGCTTCCTTTGTTCAGATTTCACTCTTAAGTTTGGTGTGTAGATGTGACAGGCCCTTTTGATAAGAAATTCTCATATTATGAAAGTCTAAAATTAGTGGAGATCTCGAGATAGTTCCTTTTCCAGGTCATCTTTTGTTATCGGGTCATTGTTAGGCGACTATGGATCAATTAGCGAGCTTTAGAATTTGCTTCATTTTAATCTTTTTTTGTGTTGTCACTTCTGTGAAATGTTTCTGGTAGAATAAAAAAGAATTTTAAAAGTATTCTTGTAGGTATATAAAATAAAAAACAGCATCTGTTACTCAACGCAGCCAAGGCAGATACAGATATTGGAATGTACTCTACCTCTCGTACCTCTCGTAATAACATTGTGTGGCCGCATTTCTTAAGGTTTCATACGGGACTGTTGATCATTATCGTGATTGAACATGTAGACACCTTTACAAAGCAGAGTGACACATTAACAACATTAATCTCTGACCCAAATCGTTCTTAATTATTCTCATTTGGAGGATACCATGGTTTTCATTAAGTGGTTAATATAACAAAGGATATGAAGGACATATCGGGAATCATTTCTATGTTAAGATCTAGGTGTGATGTTTGTTAATGTCTGATTATGATAATCACCTCCAGGATATAATCGGAGTATCGTGTGTATACTGTCTTTGACTGCATCCTGGACATAGCATTGTATTAGAGGTGGAGAGTCCCACGCCTGATTTACGGAGTGTGTAATGGTGGGGTCCCTTAGTTATACTTTCATACCTACCCTGTGTATCACTTATATAACGGGCTATTATTATTTCTGGAGGTGTTTCATGTTGACAGGGGGCGGGGTCAATGCTAGCTCTGCCAGCTGTACAGTATGCATACTTTACTGCAGAACTGACATCATCGCTTCACCAACATTTTGGGCATGCCAGTATCGTGTCCCCTATAATGCAACATGTTACGGCTAATGAGTTGGATCCAGAGAGATAGGAGACCAGTAACTGGGTCTCCACCAAACATCTGCATCCTCGGCAGGCATGGCTGTCCTTATTAGTGTTGTGCTACACTGCGTGTGCCATGTCGTGTGCATTTAACGGTCATTACACAGTGACATGGCGCCTATATTTACATCTGCAGCACTGAAAAATGTTCATGAAGTTTTTTCCAAAGTAACAATTTAGACTAGGTCTAACTTTTGTTTTATTTTCTTGGCATTTGAATCAAATTTTGTTGTTGACATTATTGTTTTTAAAACATTGTGGCATTTTTACCTTCTGTATAGTGGTATAAACAAACCTGAGACAGTGTATATTAAGATGTATACAACATTCCTTGTCTAAATACCAACTGAAGGTAATACATCAGCCTCATGGCTATATTCTCCTAACAGGGTTTGGTAATTTTTGACCACTGGTCATCATCATCAATTCACACTTGACAGATGTAGGAGATGGACATCGAGTACATTTACTGATCAGATGACCAGGAACAAGCCTTTCAAAGACTAGGTCGCTTATAATAAAACATTGATACAAAAGTTCATCACAGATATTTTTTGGAGTTGCTGAAATCTATAACAAAATTCCATTTATACAGTGATCCAAACCATGACCTGAAGTTCAGAATAACGAAAATAATGATACGATTGATGATATTGAAAGGGAAGTGAAGTTTTATATTTATTTTGAGACTGGAAAAGCTAACTAAGCTATGACTACCTGGACCCACTGACCAACAGTGGTCATCCTTTGTCCAGCCAATACACCTGTGTTTATTCCATGTGATGATCACCTGTACCTATTCTCATTTATAACAACACTGATTAGGTACACAGTTCACCAGCTCATTTGTACAGGTATTCACTATTCTCACCTGATGAGACAGGTAAAAACTCCCCCTGGTCAGGTCTGGTACTGTTGCTAGGTGTACCTATCACCTGTCCACATCCTGGCTGTAACGACCATGGCCAGGTAAAACTGACACAGATTATTGCTTCATTATCATGCCTGACCCTTTAATCATACCTTGATGATAAATTAATGGATGCTGTTTGAAATGTGCTGTGTATTGTCTATGGAAGCTATTGTTTAATGGGAGTTGTAGACTCGGCATGGTCACAATGACTCGGGGACCGTAAATAAATATAGGTCTGTTTATATATATACAGGAAAAGCAGTATTGTATCATATACATAACAATGGATTTATAACATGTTTGTTATTTGCCAAGTATGCAAAACTTATTTATGATTGTGGTCGATAAAATAAAATAAAATAAAATTCTTTGCTGCCAGTCTTTGTCAGTCGGTACAGAACAACATTGAAAAATTCTTAAAATAGTGATTTCAATTAATTACCCGAAAGCTTATTTTTGAAGAATCAATACTAATGTTTTATAAAACATGCATATAAGTAAACCATCATCATTTACTGTACCAAAAGATGTTCACTGGTAAATTGAAGATAATAAATTTCCAATTCAAGGATAATGAAATTCCAATATTCATTTATGAATTTAAGGAAAATAAAATTCCACTATTCATTTGTGAATTTAAGGTAATAAAATTTTAATATTCATTTATGAATTTAAGGAAAATAAAATTCCAGTATTCATTTGTGATTTTAAGGATAATAAAATTTCAATATTCATTTGTAATTCAAGGATAATGAACATCTAATATTCATTTGTGAACTTAAAGGACAATAGAATTCCAATATTCATTTATGAATTTAAAGGACAATAGAATTCGAATATTCATTTGTGAATTCATAGGATAATTATATTCTAATATTCCTTTTGAATTTGAAGATAAAAGAGCTCCAACATTCAATTGATGGTGAATGAAGACTTTAATTTTAACAGTGATGATGATGATGGTAGTACCATGCAGCGCTGCCTCCCTGACAGGGACATGGTCAGTTTCTATCTGTATTGAAACAAACCAATTGTTCCACCATCTGGTTGCTATCAGGACAAATTGAGTTAAGCGGGGTCTTTATTCATGAGTGTGTTGTGGGTATGAAGTTATCCATCAGTTTGCTGACGGCTTGTCCAGTGAGTTGTCACATCTGTACAGTTGTATTTACTAACTCCGAGCTGCCCTGGTCCAAATCCAGGCTAAACCTCAGACTTCTCTCAACTTAATCATCCAGCTTCCATGAATCTTACTGGATACAAAAATCTGACATTGAAAATCTGACCACTGAGTGAAAAAAGGTGTGTGTGTTTATATTTCTGGAGCAGAGACAGAAGTAAAGTATTATTTAGTATTTACCAATGTTTTACTTGGCTGTGTGATTGTGAGGGGAGATTTTTACTACCACTGACTACAAATCTCGGCAGAATTAGAAACACGTGGTATTGATGGAATGATGTCTGTATCAAGTCGTACTGAAGTTTGTCAGGGACTCTTGAAATTTTTGCTTGGGATCTTGTAGCTATTGAGTTATTCTGTCTAACACGATGCAGGTGTGAGGGGTGGGGAGGTACAGCAGTAAAGCTGTTGAGAGTCAGAGGAGATGATTACCTGATGTCTACCACCGTTACCTATTATCATCACCTGTATATGTTATATATGTTAGGACAAGCGTTATAGATACCGGCATTTACGATGATACAAAATCGTGAAATGTTGTCTCAATTTAATTTTATGGTTGGTACGGGATTAGATTTATGTTGTTCATATCAAGAAAAAGAAATAAATTAAAAGTGAAAATACAGAGCTAGATAAACCCCAAAGTTGTGTTAAAATGGCTATCTGAAATACTACCCATTCAGTCATGTGGTATAAGCCCTTGTATCTTGAGTATGTCATTATACAACTTGTCTTACAATGAGGGAATTCAAAATATTTTAGCAGGTCAATTGAATATACTTTGTACATTCCACACCTGTAATAATCCTGAAAATTAAGTCTTAACCAAATTCCAGTACCTGGTTGAAGTTTGTGAGTTTTGTGGTTTATTTGGAATCATAGTGATTGGTTTTAAATATAAGGGCAACGTTCATGCACGTACGAACATTTCTAGAAATATTATAGACTTCCTGTTTTGAAAAGAAATTAATTTTTATCGAGTACATGTATATATATACAGGTATGGTCAGTAGGATTGTCCAGTAGTACATACCTACAACATTAGTCATGTACACTGACCACAAAACCAATGACCATCACTTGGAGACCCTGGGGTATCCTCAGCCATAGCTGGATTATAGGGCAAAACAATGCAGTCCTCAAAACTGACCAGTACTGGACAAAGGACCAGTCACACCCATTCAATAGCCCAAACATTCAACCAACTGGTCAAGCACTACTTGGTTAGACATAAAAGCTAATCCCCAGGGAGAATGTGTATGTATTATTGTGGAGTGGGTAGGATTGGGGTATAAAACACTTGTTATAATTACAGATTGGGTAGAGAAAGCCTGGCGTACCCCCTCAAGCCTGTTGGTATAGAATTAATGGATACAAGATGATATGTTTCACTATTCACAGACCCGTAATTATGACCCATTAAATGTAAAGCTGACATATGTCCCGGTATTATACCTTGTCCGTGTAGCTTTGATAGGTAACAAATGTGTCCTTGTTACTTATTGAAGGCTTTGTCACATGTATGCCTGCTGGTTTTATTATCTGCCCTTGTTTTTGCCCGTGTTTTATTTCTGCCCAAGTTTTATTAATTCCCCTTGTTTTGTCCATGTTTTTTTCTGCCTCGTTTTACTCTCAACAGGTGAATGTTAAGGCAGCTGTATATAGTTGGTATTTATATACAAGCTAGTTGTTTGTAAGTACTCATTGTTAACTCCTGTACCTAATTCCAGTGTAATGTATATAGGTCACTGATTACTGCTTATTAAGATATTTATCTTATGGTACTAAATATAGTAATGTGTGTTACTAAATATAGGAATAACAATGGTGGCATTAATTAATGATTTATAAAGCAGTAAATGATTATTTAATTCTCTATGAAGACCTGCCAAAAACCTGCTAAATATACCTAACAATGGTTAACTGCTATCATTCACTAGATCTGTATACATCGTTTATCTCAGATTATATCAAAATGTTTCAGGATTGGAACTCTATAATGCTTGGTCCATACATTAATACAATATAGATAGGTTTAGGCTAACCTGGTTCTGATTATACACAGACTACACCTGTAGTTCATGTAAAGGTTGTTTTTGTACTTAAGTGTCAGATTATACTGAGGAAAGTTTTAAAGATTTTACATTTTAGTGCTTACAGCTAGCAGGTTATATTGGAAATGTGTTTTCAGTTTATAGATTGTATACTTATATTATACTAATGGTAATTAAAGTGTGACATCTCACATTTATAATGATCACTTATTTCACACTATATACCTGATAAAATCAAGGTATTTTATCTTATAGTATCAAGTAAACTTTTACAAATAGTTAATACTTAGTCTGAAATATTTCATTAGTTGTTTACTTCGTAAAATTTTGATATAATGTACATTCTATGTTTTTTGGATATCGCATTCTGAGGGATAATTCAGTTTTAGTTTTATGTCTCAACGTTTATTCTTATAGTGGCTATTTGGAGAAATAAATATTGAATAAAACTGTTTAACTATTTCAACATAAAGATATAAAAGATTGTCTTTTCTATTGTATCTGTGACATCAATCGGGAGACAGGGAAATAGAATGGCATGGCATTTTGTCAGGTGGATATTGCATTACACTAAAATGACTACCTGTCCACCTAGGGAGGGATTAACAGGGTCAGTCAGTGTATCAGCCTCCACTTGTAACCGCATTGCTACAGGGTTTCTGATTGGTTGCTCCTTTGCTACAGGGTTTCTGATTGGTTGCTCCTTGGAGTTAGGATGTTGTTTTCATTCAGGTGTGCAGGATGTGGCAGAATGATAGATAGGTACCATAACAATCCCTTTGATTCCTGACCTCAGAGAGTGTAAACCAAATTCAAATATAACAAGTGATGTTATTGGTTAATTGGTATAGTTATTGACCTATCAAATCAAAGGACACAACTGTGTTGATCAAATCAGTCCAGGTTAATAGTTCTATACATGTAATGGTGTCTACAAATCTAGCCCATCAAATATTTAAACCCAGAAATGGTGGTTCTCGTTCTGAGACAGGAACAATGTCGGCCCAGCCTACCTTAGAACTGGCGTATAAAATTGGTGTTAAATTGGCCGATAGCTAAAATGTAAGCTGGTCGTATTAATAGTGAATCAATTTTCATACTTCACAATGGAACGGGGAAACTACTAATATCATGAGCATGACGGACACAGGTTGCCCTTAACATATCTCCTGTTTTACCAAGTTAATCATCTAGAACAGTTTTTATAGTCCCCCTGGTATACACTATAGATATGGGCTGTTTTATCTCCCACAACTCCCTGTGTATACACCGTAGGCTATATTATAGTGGATACTCAAAATGTGTTTAAAGAAATAGTGCTGTTGGTGAGATGTTTGCAGTTATAGAAAGAAAATTGATCTTCATAAATTTTTGGAATTGCAATTCTAATCATAAATGCATTAATGATGATTTATCCTTTTTTGTATCTATCGAGGAAAAATGTCAACTATTGATTATTTTGATAGTTTCATGTATAGATCTCTACACGATAAGTATAATACATACTGTCATATCTAATGTACACTGTGGTGTATTACAGGACTGTTACATGTAAACTGTAAGACTACATAACCCAGTAATCTATAGGGACTTAAACACCCTGTTACATGTTGGAGGTATGGTACACCTGACAAATACATAATTGGTATCGCATTCATCCTCATAAACCCAGTGTGCTTACTAAAAATAGGAAGTTCTGTAAACAAGATTTACTTGTAAACTTAAACTTAATAAAAAATTATATAAGACAAATTAAGTCTCCAAATGAAACAAAATTATTAAAGTGTAATCCTTGCAGTTTTTGCAAAAAAATGGCATCCTCTTATAATATAAAATTGGTGTGCTTGTCAAGTCTGATATGCTACATAGACAAGTTGAAGTCTGGGGTCCTGGTTTGGAGATGGAAACCTTTTTATACATGTTGTATGTTCAGTGGTGGGTGTACATGTAAGTGGTGATTTGTTGGAGGGTTTGTTGATCTGTACAGGAGAGTCCAGACCCTATTGACTCAGCACCAGTGATTGGCCCATTTTTATACGGTTTTATACTATAATTGATGAGAGTGTATGAAGCCTCTTTTGACTTGTGAATTGCTACTTTTCAATTCCTCAATGAATCCGCCAAATAACATACACAGGTTTCCTGTAGAATTGAATCGTGTGTTGTGCCGTTCAATATTGACACAAGTCTTTAAATAGCTGGAGTATTGGGGAGCTGTGCTGTCGTTGTGGTAGTGATTGAGATCGTTTGTCGTCCCACACCTGTGTACAGGTAGTCAGCCAAGTGTCGTACCCCAAATAATACATATACACTTCTGACATTTACACCAAGCTCACAGTTTGTGTCACCTAAAAAATTAACACCACCTTACGGAAACTCACTTCAGCCAATAAAATCTTATCGTGTTTGTGCAATATTGAATTTATATTGATCCACTTTAGACATAAACAATCTGAAAATACCATCAAAATGTAACCGTGCCAAACATCAAGCTGACTATGATCAGAAGTTGTGGAAGGACAATTTCTCTAAAGGCCACGACTGTTGATAAATGACCAACAGAAATCTGATCAACTGGGAAGTGATCACAGAGAGAACTATTCAATAGAACAGTCTATCTGAGGGACATGTACCCACAGATAGCCAACGTCACACTTGATAGGGGAGATAACTAGGTGTCAATCATTGACCAAGATCAAACACCACTAAGGCAAAATTTGGTCTGAAAGTGAAATATGTCAAAGGTTGTAGACTTGCTAGGTAAATGGTTTTATCATTTAAACGTATTCTCCTTATTTTCAACAATACACAGTTCAATAATAACACACAAAAATGTGGGTAAAATTGATATTCATTTACAATATATAAACAAAGCTTAGCATTGAAAACTCAACAATGAACAAGATTCTAAAGATTGTACAGCAGGTAAAGCTTTATCATTCCGTATTTCTGGCCAGGAGGTAAGAACCTGTTAAAGTGAAATTTTGAGACCTTGACGAATATGGGAGACATTTAGGCTGTCGTAAATATCACATTCTCGCAGAAAAAAATATATATTTAGAAACCTTTATAAAAATTCACAAGCATTGCCAGTCATGTATTGTAACAGTACAGAGTTATATATCATTAGGGGTATCTAAAGACAAAATACAGGGTAAGATATCTTTATTCAGGTATCTAGGAACACTGTGTTATTGCCAAACATTATCGCCCTGTACTAAGAGGGCATTTGGCCGACAGAGATGTTTCCTGAGGAAGTTCTGGTAGTCTGCTGAGTTAGCTCCCAAAGGACTGGCACATGTTGGGAACAGTCGGCTGGAGAGAAGGAGTTTACGGATAAAATAAAGATTACTTAGCAATTGAATCAATTTAAAACAAAAATGCTTGCATTCTACTAGTATTAAATTTCAAGAGAAGAAATTCCTATTAGTGAATAACACACTGATTTTATTATCAATGGATAAGCCAGTATGTTTTGGCAGGCTGTCGGAATGCTGTAGTGTAGTGGTGCGATGATGTCTTCTGACAGCCTAACACATTACATATATCCAGTACAATGCTTTCTCCCCATCACACTTACTTCACCACGAATGTTATGTATTTCTGATCATTCCAAGATGCAACAGAAATAGCCCAACAGAAACTTATTCAAATTCTCTAACTAATTGGACCATACTTCAGTATAAACTGTCAAATTTTATTGCAGTGTTTTAAACTCAAATAATTCTCATTCATAAAAAAATAGAGTGTTTAGTTTTATTTTCTCCCCATTTCATTAGAACACATATGGGGTAAAATATCCAGTTCAGCATACTGTATCAATTACATAGATTTCTGCACAATACGTAGCTCTGTATGCTGGGGGCGGCTTGGTGCAGCCGAGGACAGATTTATTTCCATTTCTTCGCCATGTTAATGTATGTTTTCACCATACTGGGAGCACACACCACACTCTGTAATACAATGTTGATGTTTTCTTTCAGATGCGTTTTCTTTGTATTTCAGTTGTATTTATACAACGAACAGGTTTTGAAGGTTGTTTAAAAGACATATATTGCATCCCACAATCTGATGAATGCCGCGATAAACAGCGATAAAAAGTTCGGGAAACATGCTTGTCAATTATTGTCTAAGTTAAAATGTTCGTCGACTACAGTGTTTATAATATTTGAAGGAAGACTTTTTAAATAAGGAACCGTTTAGAGTCGTCACCGGAGTTTATTGAAAGGTGCCTGGACGTCATGGTACCAGGTATCCCACAATGCAATTTCAGGGTCATATCTGTCCAAATCAAATCATTGTGAGATCACAGGATGTGAATAAACTCCTATAAATTATATCAACACTAAAGAAAATTGGACCAGAGATGATTGATGGCTAGTCCAGTGAACCAGACACTGTCACGTATAAGGCAATACCAAATTCTAAATTTTCATTTCTTGTCCCCCTGTGGAAAATCAATGGAGTTTAAATCACCTCATGTCAGATAGTGGTAATGTCTAAAACAACAACTGAAAGCTTTTGTCGAATTAATAACCAATCACCCCAGCATGTTTATATACTTTTATAGTTTAAATGTCCAGGGAATAATGCTATGGAAACATGCCCAAGAGAGTGCTAACGTGCAGAGTATGTGAATCGTGAGTCTGAACAGGGAATAATGCTATGGAAACATGTCCAAGAGAGTGCTAACGTGCAGAGTATGTGAATCGTGAGTCTGAAATTTTGTTGTACTGAGACGGCTAACTAGCGGGATGAGGGACAATATGTATCAAGAATATTGGACAATAAATTGACTTAGTTTGTGGACTTTGATGGAGGAGTTGATACATCGGACATACCCACCAGAGGTCGTTAGACGTTGTAGCCAAATGACGATGGAAGTGGTCATCATTTTGTCTGGACAAGATTGATATTTCTGACTGACTAGTCCCCTGATGTATTGATTCTCAGTCGTTTAGAAGGACAGGATGATGGGGTGACACATGTCTCTACAACTTTACATCTGTATCCTATGGTTACTGACCGGGGTCACAGGTCAATTTCTGTAGTAACCACTCAAACATTGATTGGAACTGGTCAAGTGGAAGAGACGTTTGGTCTTTAATCAGAACAGTTGATTAAATACACTTCCTTATAAGTCCAATTATCTGGGGTTTTCTCGTTCTGTGGTTATGTTTCCAACTCGACAAATTGAGTGAATCATACTCCAAGAGAAGATCACTCTATTTGTCAAAATATTTTTGTTCTCCTGTTGATGACCTGGAAATCATGGATTTGACATCCTGATTATACTGTTCACTTCATCATTAGAGCCAGGAAAAATGTAATTACGACTTGATCTTGAAACGAATCATCAAAATGGCCTTATTGACGCATAAAGTTGAATTAAATCAGGATTTTCGGATTGGATACCTCCTGAGCTAAATGCACAGATGACAAGTAGGCGAGATAAATATATTTAACAAAAGTTTTTTCTGCAAGATATATTGGGCTATTTTATTTGATTATCGTGTAAAAATCTGATAACAAACGTGGTATCCATTACAGAAAAATGTGTTTTATTGTGTACAGCAATGACAGGTTAATTGGAGTTGCCTGTGAAGTCATGCTGTGGTAATTACTGGGATTGTCAGAGATTTGTCCTGGTCCACAGGCCTACTACAGATGCACACACACATGGTTACAGCCAGATTTATGTTGTACTGGGTAGTTTTATCAGGATATCAGGTTATATAAGTTGTCAGCAGATTTGGGATCCCAGAGGCCCAATACTCATGTAAAATTCACCATCGGGAGTCAGAATACACGTCAACATTACATGTGGTCCCTGTGCTTGGTCTGAGAACTGGTATCGTCTCATCCATAATTCACTGTATCAGATCGTTCTGGGTGATAACTTAATCACCTGATTATTTCAGTTTTCTTTTAATTATTCATGTATCACACTTCTTCATTCATAATTATATTATAGCTTATTGGATTTTGTGTTTGTGCAAAAAGACTGCACTTTTATGCGGCCAAGACTTGTGTGTACGTCTCGCTATTCTCCACTGCTAATCTACACAGCAGTGGATATAACGCTGTTGATATTTCATTAACTGTGCAAAATAAGATTTGATATGTCTGAGAATTAATTCAAGTTAATCAGGGGAATGAGATTTAGTTGTAATATGTTATAAGTATGTAGGGGAAGATTGTAAACACACACTTCAGCTCTAAGCTTAGCTTCGGTATGCCTTTGTGGTAAATTAAAAGAAAACATTTTGTGTTGATTTGAACCCTTATCTGTAAATCTACATGTGTATATTCAGAGTTCTATCAGATTAATTTATCTGGAAGGAGAAATCTGACTTGAACATACAAAAGGCATTCGTAAATTCTTATTAAAGATGTTCCACTAGAGATGCTAGGATAATATGATTAGTTACAAGTGATGAAGTCAGAATGGCTCAGATGTGACAACATGATGTTACGTTCCGTGATAAATGTTCCGTGGATATTAACGGGGTATGAACCCTTGCTCTGTTAAAGGGAACCTGCGGGACAGTACAAGATTATGTCTGTAAAATTTAATAACTTTACGATGCTTTAAAAATAATAGTTTTGTGTATCCATACTGTGCTAGTATATCTAGGATGTTAGATTCTTCATAAAGAAGCCGGGGTCGTGTACCTTCATTGCTGTTTTTGTGAGGTGATATGTATGCCACAGTGTTTTTGTTACCAGTGATAATATATATTGGAGGCTATGGCCGCCCAACCTTGTACAAACAAACTGTCGTCCAATTACCTATACACTGAGGTTTATCATCACAGATCTGTGTCCCCCTCCAGTTTTTGGGGAGGAGTAGAAAATGTGTTGTCACAATAGGATAGGACTATGATCACGATGTTTGTATTGTGTGGTTAAAAACTCGGATAGGAGCTATTGTAGGTGAACAAAGTCTTCCTAATTCTGGCGTACAAAGATATAATCGTACAGGTAGCGAAAACAGTGAAAAGGTTTATTTTGCTAAATTTACACTTGCAAAAGTTGTGACTGTCCTTTTCTTCCTGCAATGAAGCTGATTGGTTTGTGTAAGGGGTTAAAGATGTTTTTGTTGATAGAATAAATAGATTATTTTGAAATGCAGACCCTGAAAGATTCTTAACTGATAGTTTTGTTTTATATGTAAAAGCTGACATCCAATCAGAAAGACCATCATAGCTTTGGTTTATAATATAATATTTTTTAAACAGAGTATCTTAATGATTTTATATACGTGCAGTGAATTCACAATTACTGAATCTTTGAATAAAAAGTTTACTTATTAAACAAATGGGAGCTAATATTATTCCTTAAATGTAGAACACAAACTTCCTCCATGTTGGGAGTTAAGACCTCCCTTCCCTGTGAAGTTGTGAGTAATTATCCATATTTGCAAGTTGTTGTTTCCATATGTCACTCCTTTGGCCCTAAAACACAGGTACTTTTATTGAAATGAATGTCTTTATTCTACACACTGTAATGCCAGGTAATCATCATAGCTGTCTGACCTTTGAGCCAGTGAAGGTTTGTGATGGGCTATGAGAACAGGTAATGTAGTCGGTGCTGACTGCCTGTATGTATATAGATGTGGCGACCATAAAAAAGCCTCGGCTGTAAAGCACTTGTGGTGTGACATGTTTATACTGCACAAAGCTATACATGTATGAACTGTATATCATTCTAGTGTTGACTCGGTGTCCCAGCTGATCATTACAATACACAGCAACCTGCTATTGCAGCAGTTACATTCAGTGTCAAACTCTTGGAAATTTTACAAAATGTATTTCATCAGGGAATGTTTTAACACTTCCTTGTGAGAATATTCCAAGATAGAAGAATGTATTTTATAGCATACTTGAAATGTACAGGACAATTAAGATAGTATATTATTTTAAGAGGTTTTATTTGGAACAGCTTAGACAACATTGTGTTTAGTCCAGGAATCTAAAGGTTACGTAATGTTGGAGGCGTTTTATGGTGGGTTTGATAAATGCGCACAGATTTTTGTAGAGTTTATCTGTAGTAACTGATGCCGTGGCGATGAACCGTTGCCAGGAGACACAGATACAGCTCTTTTCTTATCTCCCCATTTAGAGATTTCATATTTCACTTTTGACGTTTTAAGTGTAGAAAGAAAAAGTTGCCTTTTCTCATTTAAAGGTTAGGTGTTCTCATTTCTTCTCAAAGTTTTACCAAAATCCATTGTGTCAAGTTAATTGTATTTCATAGTGATTTGGGGGTCATGAAACAGACATTTGAAATACTGATATACAGATATGCATCAGTATTCATGTGTGCAGTACACAGGTAAATGTTGAGGGCATGTAGGTACCTGTGTATTATGTGTCTTTCGTGTATGTAGTAAAACGGGTAAATATGCACTATACAGGTGTGAAGTACATAGGTAAACCATTTGACGTAGAAAAAGGGGAGATCACTCTTTGTCACTCTCTTTGTCTGTCAATTACCTCAATGTTTGTTTATCCTTATCACTTGATTGCCAATAAATCAGGTAAAATTGTCCCTACATTACCATAAATTCCAGGTGAGTGGATCCAAGTTTCTCCTTATCTACCAGTGTTCAATGGTCAGGAGAAAAAGTCTCGTCTCAGAGGCCACTCTAACAGCTTACAGGTCAATAAATAGATCAGGTTTCCAAAACATACATTTGATAAGTAAATAAATAAAATCTTGTTCAATTTGAATTTCAATATTGATGTCTCCATTCACTATACGAGTAAATCTACTGGCTGTAAACTGATAAATGCTGAGTTCCTTTTATAACTGATTCTATGTTGACACTCAATGCATTTTATGTTTACTCGGATCCAAATTATCCAGCATGAACATACGGATGACAACTGCTTTGTAAATATCACAAACGTACAAAAGCCTGTAATTGCGCAAGTGAGCATATATTGACAAGTATGTAAGAGGGAGGATGTGTTACCATAAGTGTCCAATCAGCTCACTGCGGTCAGGACTTGACAACTTGAGAAATGTCAGGTGATTACTGTATTCTCCGTTACAAACATCCGGAATGCTTCAACCTTCAATATTTAACTGATATGAATATATTTTTTAGGAAACAGTCAATCTTTTGAGTAGAAACTTTTAAAGAGGAATGCTTAATACAGTGAATATGGTAAAATCTCTCATGCTGGCATTGGTCCACTACCAGATTAACACTTTCACCTTACCTCATGTTAATCCACTTATCAGCAGATTAAATCTACCTGGAGAGATATAATCCACATGAGCCTTAATCTGCACGGGACCAACACCTTTCCTATAGAACTTCGTGTCAAGGTGAAAACATGTCCGATTTGTCTGACTAAATAGCTCCGTCATAAGCACCGACACAGCAACAAAGGAAATATCTACAATTGTAATGTTTAATAAAATCATGTAGTATTTTGTAAAATCATGTCAAGTGCCACTACAGAAAACAAAATCTACCCCACTATAAAGATATGTAAACAAAATTAATAAGGTATATGTGTGTTGTTGTAAATATTTCGTATGACATATACAGGTCTACTGAGGACGGCTGATCAGAGTCAGGTGTCGTCTTAGCGGTATTATACCTGGAACTGTGGTATTTATTAGGATGGGTCGTCAAACAATACATGTCTCGGCTTTAAATAATACTTCCTAAAGAAAATCTATACACCTACAACATAACAAGGTTCCGACATTCAAATTCAAATAATGGCCGTTGTAATGTGTTTTGAAGATATATTATAGATGGTGTCGGTAGAGAAATATGTCTATAGATTACGTTGTAAACCTTTTTGCCAAGTATTTGCCTTCCGCAAAGATCTTTTTGTTAAAGCGTGAAATATCACTAGGTTACATTTAGAGTCTTTTAACAAATACGAGGTATATATTGTAAAATACGTTTTACAAAAGTCATCAAGTTTTACCTAGCTATTACCTCATTCACCCCTGAAGACACATTTGAACTCTTCCAATTCAAAGGTTGGAGTAGTTCATTATGAAATTTTAGGAGTAAAAGAGTTAATAGTATAGTTGATTGTAATGTTTGAAGGCAGATATCATAATGATAGCATGGAGGAAATCGGGTCCTGAGAAAGTACGGCTCCCAGTCTGTGAAAAATACTTTTGCTTGATGAGCACTTTATCCTAGTTGCTATAACCTGCTTAAAGATACACAATCTCTGGGGATATCAAACTAAAGTATTCCTGCTCTGTATAACATTATTATCGGGTATGTGGCAGATGATTAAAAGATTCAGAATATTAGACATAAACAGGTATTCTCTAGGTACCCATTATGTACTGCTCCTTATGATAATGGGCTGTTTGTGTCCTGTGTTTCAATGTTAACTTAGGATTGAAACATTAAAATGATTTTTGTAAACCTGTCACAGAAAAACCAGAGTGATACAGTGTAGGAAAGTGTTTAAGCTATTGGTACATCCCAAGGGGTTTGTAGGGTTAGCCAGTTACAATTGATAAATGGATTCCAGGGGACCTTCAGCATTATCTGTTGTGGTAATTGTTTTTTGTAATCCACAAATAAGTGGATTCTAATCAATTAGTGACTGAACACAACGCACCAATTAAAGAAATTTATGTGGGAAATATTTAGTCATGCGTTAAAAAATTATTGGAAATTGCACTTTCATTTTCCTTCATTATAAAGTCTTCAAAATGAAAATGAAGAAACATTTTAAAAAGATTTTTCAATCTTGTTATACATTTTGCTATAGAAAATCAGATTAAATGTGAAATGAAGAGACATTAGTCCTGTTTAAATTGAAAAGTTTATCAGAGAAGTATGAAATGGAAAAAAATATTTGGTTTATGACATTTTGACATGCTAATCAGCTGTAGTACTATCAGATATACAGGGTTCTGAAGCTAGATTCATAATGATATATATAATGTCTAGTTTACATTCAATCCATTGACAAAATCTGAAAACTCATTTTTCAAATCAAATATTGGATACATATATATCAAGCCTAAAGTACATTGCCTGAGGATAGATCTGACAAAGAAAAGTACAAATATATCGTTTTATTGTTGTACTGGAACTCAGTTTGATAATGAATGGTGCATTTATGGTAATCACGGCCACTAACATTTCAATCATAGTCCGGACTGTGTACCATATACTAGGTATATTTTCTTCTCTAAAAAAGGCCCATAGATCTTGTGTATCAAAATAGTGCTGTTTATTTTGGCAGTTGTGCAAATACTGTCAGACTGTTGTAATATTCAGTGGCTTGTGTAGATTGAGGTTTGAAACTAGAAGGAAATCTTAATATTTCCCCAACCTCATTTGGATCATGCTAGTAATGACAAATGCTTCATTTTAATTAAAACAATACAAAGTTATTGGGCACGTGAGAAATTAATTTTTAATTATAATTTATTCACTTGGTAAGGAATAGCTCATTAATCAAAATAATAGAAAGGTCTCAAGTTCAAACCGATTCATAATCTTTAGCAAATAACTCAGTCATGGTAAACTTGTCCTGTCCGAGGAGTTCGTCCGAAACAGGTGTGGGGACGTCTAATGTTGATGGTTTATAACTGTGTGTAACAGTCCAAACATCAAACCACAGACACGCTTTGATATGACCTGGGACAGTACAGAGACAACAACGTATGGGTCGTTTTACGGGGACAACATATGGGTCGTTTGACGGGGACGACGTATGGGTCGTTTTACGGGGACGACGTATGGGTCGTTTGACGGGGACGACGTATGGGTCGTTTCACGTTTGTGACTGACAATCCCTGCTATATAATAGAACCCGCTATTTGCATCATAGGTTTTTATAGACCTGATTTGATGGAGGTGTTAAAGTTTGATAGAAAGTGATGATGTCTACCGAACCATTAAGTAATGACAATTCACAAATACCGATCCACTTGACTGATCGAAACGACATGGCTGATATCACATGTTCTAGAAAAATACTTCTTTCATTGAGAAAGTCTACGTCGGTGGATGACTGGAGAATGTCAGATCCAAATGCTGATAGATTTAACAGTGTATGCTAAAGCTTGATCGATCTGTATTAATGAGAAACTCAGCCACAAGTCGTACTAAAGCTTGATCGATCTGTATTAATGAGAAACTCGGGCACAAGTCGTACTAAAGCTTGATAGATCTGTATCAATGAGAAACTCAGCCACAAGTCGTACCAAAGCTTGATCAATCTGTATTAATGAGAAACTCAGCCACAAGTCGTACTAAAGCTTGATCGATCTGTATTAATGAGAAACTCGGCCACAAGTCGTACCAAAGCTTGAGCGATCTGTATTAATGAGAAACTCAGCCACAAGTCGTACCAAAGCTTGATCAATCTGTATTAATGAGAAACTCAGCCACAAGTCGTACCAAATTATATGCTTGTATTCAATTGACATTGCATACAAATGGTTCAATGTAATTTGCATAATTCCAGTGGCATAAACAAACTCAAAAGAATTTTTCAGATCTTATGTTATGTGATGCATATTTCCAGTTCCTCAGGAGCAGACCTGTTGTCCTCTTTTGTTTACTGTTGTTGTACTTACTTCAGTGTACCATGAAGGATTAAAACAACATTGCTCATCACCATGAGGCCACATTGAGCAGACAAATATACTTTTACATAATTTTCCAGATTTTAATTTATCGATGGGACAATAAGTGATTGTTTGGCCCTGGGAAGGCTGGTCTAATGTCTGAGCTGATGATTTGGGGATTATCTCCCTAAACAAAGGTTCTGGGTGTCTGGATGAGGGTGGGAGTGGGAAGGTCATCTCTGCTAGCTTTATCAGGATTATACCGACTGATCCCAGGATATTATTGTCTGTATCTATATACTGTAAACAAACAAAATCCAGCTTAAAACCGACACCAAAAGTCATATTGTATTTGTCAGTGTCTACCTTATAAATGCTTTTGATCACCAGTAATATACTTTGAAGATAATTTTCTTTGCGTGAGAATATATATACCTGAGAACGATTTTCATGTTCTGTTGCCCTTGAATTGAAAAAAAATCTGTTTTACGTAATAATTATACTGGATTTTCAATTTGTTTCATTGTATAACTTATGAAATAGAAAATTATTATTTTAAATACGTGAATATTTTTTTTGAATTGTCTGGCACTTTACCCGAGTTTGGCAAAAGTACAAGTAGCGTCCTTGCTGTTACATACATGTATGACCAAACAGTAAGTGATTTCCATTGATATTGTATTTCATTACATTCATTTAAGATCACAGGTTTTTACAAAGGTCAGATGATTGCGAGGTGATTTATAGGGGCATAACCCTTAAATTGGAAATCGTATCTGACGGGAGCGGTTTTTGTTTAGGTAACTCCCGTGTCAGATGGGGTTTATGGTGGTTAGGGTTTCACATAGAATGTTTCCCCCACCCCTTGTCATTGTCCGTAAGTCACACTTACACAGGGGGTATAGCTTTCTGACAATGGCGGACGATACCCCGTGATCCATGACCGTACCATTTGTTTCTGTAGTAAAGGAATTCACCTACAACAGATCAACCTATCTAAACACATACCTGTGTCGGAACGTACCTGTGATTTACTGTCAATCACTGAAATGTCTACAATGGGAAAAATCAATTTCAAAAAACTTCCTTGTGTTTACGGTTATATACTACATAATAGTCATTCTCTGTTACAGGTAACAGTGGTTATGTAGTGTACAAACCCAAATAGACCTATAATGGGATGGGAATCATTTCAATTTGCTTTTCACCCGTATGAAAACACCTGCAAGTGACAAATTCACATTTGTTATTAAATTAAGTAATATTACACTGATGTGCGTGTTCATAACAATCATTGCTTACTAAGTTGACCTGTAGTATTGGAAATTTTACGTGTAAGAATGATTAGACATGTACACTTCACAAATACCACAAACTTTCTCACGTTCTTAGACTTGCACACGTCCCTATAAATTCTTTTTGTATTTCTAAGAAGTATAAGAATTAAGAAGAGAATGTATTTTTTCATAGATAATTTATTATATAAAATAAAAGGATTTTAAATTCATCTTCACCTCAAGAACACAAATTGGATGAAGAAGGACAAATAGACAATGTTACTTTACGATGGAGGAGTACTTTTCGTGTTTGTGTGATCTGTTTCCCGTTATTGCTGTGATGTCCTACAATGTCAGTTCTAACGTACCGTTTTATTTTCCAGGTTGTGATCACGGTCTCCGACATCAATGACACTCCTCCAATGTTCAGTCGTTCTGTGTACACAGTCTCCGTACTGGAGAGTTTACCGGTGGGAAGGGAAGTAACCAGGGTGAGCGTAACGGACCAGGACCTCAACGGTCAGGTGACCCTCAGTATCACTGCTGGCAATGTAGGAAACAGCTTTTCCGTCGACCAGAATGGTATGTATCCTATATATATCCACGGCAAGTATGTACACAACATAGTTATCTAAAACTGATGCTTTATCTAACAGCCTAAGTTCTCAATAGTCAACAAATGCAGTAAATTTCCACTAGTGATACATTGATATATTCTGTTACATTATTCATGTGGAATGTTAAAATGATTTGTAATTTACTGACTTGCTTCAAAAATGTGTCTGTTAAGGAAACTCTGTTTAGAAATATCTCCAGACTGCTAAGCACCCAAAACTTTTAGTGGGTCAAATACAGTTTATTAGAAATGAAATTTAATAAAAATGGTGAACAAATTTGTATTTATTATTGATATTGAAAGAAGTGCTTGCTGACTTCTGTAAACTTTTCTAAGCTTAGGCAATAACCTAAAAGTTGTAACTATTTACACTATAAAAGAGAAGTCCAGTATGTTTCCTAGCTAAGAAAGTTTTTGTGAAGCAGCAACAAGACTGATATGTTATTAGTATTGAAACCTTACACTATATAAATGTATGTACCTCCGTTGTTTTAGGTGTTATTAGTATTGAAACCTTACACTATATAAATGTATGTACCTCCGTTGTTTTAGGTGTTGTGACTGTAGCCAACCGACTTGACCGTGAAACTCTGGCTACCTATGACCTCACCCTCAGCGCCTCGGATGGTATCAACAACTCCCAGAGTACCGTTACCATATCTGTCACAGACGTAAATGATGACATCCCATCCTTCAACAGCGCCCTCTATACTTTCGACCTTCCGGAGGATATGGCTCCCCATACTACTATTGGAAGAGTTGACGCCACTGATAATGACCTTGGGGTCAACGGAGGGGTCAGCTACACACTGCTGACTCAGTTTGGTGGGGACATGTTTGACCTTGACCCAAATCAAGGCACTTTCACTCTCAAGAGCCAGCTTGACTTTGAACAGGTGAGCACCAAAATGACTCTGGAAATTAACAGTAAATAAACATGTTATGAGTACATGCTTGACACTTGAAGAAGAAGTATGTCCTGTAGTCTATTTCTGATAGGTGTGGAGCTAGTAGTATGTCTAAGTACCCTGGCTGTTCAAAACCTCTCTAATTTATCAATAAATTTCTCAAAGATTTGCAGCTAAAGTGAGCTATTGGGCCAAGATTTATCTGGTTGAAAAAAGCTGATGAAAACTTAAAACAATTAATCCAAAATGCTTTATAAGGAAGGTAAACTTTTGTTCTGAAAATAGATTTGTTCTTTTTGTGAATTCTGTTTGACAGAAACACAAAAGTTTACAGGATTCAGAGTAATAAGAATAATTTCCTTAGTATTTTAAGACTAGTGATATAAACACATTTATTGATTCAATACATCAGCTGTCACGTAGCACAGTTGTCTGTTCTTTATTTTTCCGTTTACAGTCCGAGGTCTCGGTGAACCGTAACCATACATAAAGTTCTGTAAGGTGGGGCCAATAGCCACATAAAGGTTAAGCAGGTCAGATAGCGGCACACACAATAGATACCAAATTACCTATTCTTGAAAATACCTCAAATAGTCAATTTCCTGTGTTAATGATTATAGAAGGCTACAGTTGTATTTATGTACAGCAGAATACTTGTATATTGATATGTACTCAAATTTTACTTGAGTAAGTTTTTGACTTTTGTGGGAGTAATCTCCTGTCACTTATATTGTATTGGATTATTGTAGACATATCAAGTTTGACAGCTGTAGTTTAGACCGGAAATACTGTCATTATTCTCTGTTCATTATATTTCCATTCACCGTTCGTTGGATTTCTATTCACCATGTATGTCTTAGGTTTGTTACCCCAAAACAGGCATAGTATCTTAGGTAAAGCTCACGAAAAAACTTCTTTTTTGTGATACTACGTTTAAGGGATAATCAGACCAAACAAACGTTTGTTAAGCTAATTTGTACCCCTGTCTAACCCACACCCTATATAGTGTGGAAACTTTCAGTGTTCATTGTTAAGCTAATTTGTACCCCTGTCTAACCCATACCCTATATAGTGTGGAAACCTTCAGTGTTCATTGTTAAGCTAATGTGTACCCCTGTCTAACCCACACCCTATATAGTGTGGAAACCTTCAGTGATCATTGTTAAGCCTATGGTGTTTTGAACAACAAAATAAATACAGAAATTACTAATTCACTATGATGCATATTCAACTTAACAAAATTATAACGTAAGTCGGACATAATTATAACATAGGCTTTTTTGTAGTCCTTTTTTGACTTCCTTCATTTACTGTGCAGAATATATCTCTTCCATGTAGTTCTACCCTGGACTATATATAATTAACAAGTAAAGTCCTTGTAAATTTCAGAACTGAAAGTTTTACAACACTACAGTAATGTTAAATCCGTTTTTGTTTTAGATGCAGTTGTATGTTCTGACAGTAGAAGCACGAGATCATGGCGATCCTTCCCTCTCCAGTACTGTGTCTGTGTTTATGAATGTCAAGGACATCAATGACAATTCTCCGACCTTTGACCCTGCCTCATTCAGTACCAAAATCTTTGAGAATGTCACGGTAGACTCCAGCATTATCACTGTGTCTGCATCAGATAGCGATTCAGGTGAGAGGTTCATTATCATGTAAAACTATTTGAATGGAAGGAATATTTTAAAAACTTTTAATTCACAAACTGATTCTTTCATTGAGTATATTGGAATTTATTGAGTTGTTCTCATGGAAGTAATTAACAGGAAGCAATATTGACTGACCAGAAACACTTATATAGTATTAGGTCTTCTATTTATATCTCAGTTTCTTTAGCGTCTGACACTTATATAGATCTTTGGTCTTTTATTTCTGGTTCGGTTTCTGGTAGATCTTTGGTCTTTTATTTCTGGTTTGGTTTCTGGTATAGATCTTTGGTCTTTTATTTCTGGTTCGGTTTCTGGTATAGATCTTTGGTCTTTTATTTCTGGTTTGGTTTCTGGTATAGATCTTTGGTCTTTTATTTCTGGTTCGGTTTCTGGAGCGTCTGTTTCAGTGACACTTATATGAGTAATACTATGTGGTCTTTGATTTCTATTTCAATTTCTTGAGTATCATTTCTATTTCAATTTCTTCAGCGTCTGTTTCAGTGACTACTGAGCAGTGAATTGAAGATGTTCGTACAAACAAGAGTTGTGTTCCCAATAGGGTAGTGTGTTGGTGATTTATGGCTCTAGTGTTTTTGTGATGTTTAATGTAGCATCAGACAACACGGAGCTCGAGAGTGAACGGCATGCTTTGGCATTGTGTGAGCTCAGCAGTGGGCTCCCTATAGCCTGTTATTATCTCCCCAGTAAATTCAGATAAATACACGGCCCTGAGACATCTCCCAGAATGATTTACACGACCTGCACTCCTCATGTACCCACATACTCCGATCACCATGAAATAGCAGACATATCTTGCAAGGATTATACATTTTCTAAAGGAAGATTAGTTGGAACTTTCTTGTATTGGAAATGCAAGATGATGATTTTTTGAAAAATTCATGCAAATTTAATGAAACTTCACTCTTGAAAAATGTCTTGAGGGATTAATTTTTAGTCTTGTCATCATGACTTTTAATTTTTAATGATAGTTTAGGATGGTTGTATAATTCTGAATGATGCAGACTTAACAAATAAGCCATTTTATCTTGATTTGTGCCTCAGTCATACGATCAGTGTGCAATTCACCATTGTCATGACGGCCTGTAAAACGCTGCATTACCATAAACAAAATATTTAACTTCTGACAGTGTTTGGTATTTAACGTTGGGAAGTTGTATCACGATATACTGGTGTTTTGGAGGCCTGATTTCATTGCAGATAAGCCAAACCATTTACCTTCCATTACATTCCATTTATCAAAACATAAAATTTTGTTGACAGAACTTTTGTTATGTAAAGTGTTTTCACATTGGATATGTAAAACAACTTTATAGTGATGTAAATATTGGAGTAAAGTGCATTATCGAGCCTAGCCCAGATGACTGCTCGTTTGTAGGTGTTCATATATTGTACCACAGATGTTATCGGGTCTATCTTCATTTTAATAGCTAATCATTGTCAGTTACGACAGCCTTCTGGAAAGAAGTCTTGTTAGAAAACAACCATTGACAAACAACACAAGACTTATGCAAAATTCCTTATTATTAGGTTAGACTTAGACAAAATCATGAAATCTTAGAAATTATTTTTCGGGTAATCATTTATTTTTTATATGATCAGGTTATATATAGGTAAACACTTCTATTAGATTAAGTCTGTTGTTATATTTCAGCATGGGAAAAATGGCTAATGGTATAATTCAAATTGCTTCAAAAAAAAAAAAAAAAAAAAAAAACCCCAGTTTTCGGGCATCAGTCATTGAGGTTGAGCCACAATTTCTGGGTTTGGGGCATCAGTTGTTGAAGTTGAGAATACAATTTCTGTGTTTGGGGCATCAGTTGTTGAAGTTGAGAGTACAATTTCTGTGTTTGGGGCATCAGTCGTTGAAGTTGAGAGTACAATTTCTGTGTTTGGGGCATCAGTTGTTGAAGTTGAGAATACAATTTCTGTGTTTGGGGCATCAGTTGTTGAAGTTGAGAGTACAATTTCTGTGTTTGGGGCATCAGTTGTTGAAGTTGAGAGTACAATACAAAAGAAACTCATGAATCAGAACATTACAAAGGCTCTAATCTACTTACAAGTTGTTGAAAAGGTAAATGACATGTTACACCTACTGGAATGAAAACGTGGATCACTTAACTGTAACCCGAGTAGAACTCTCGTCTGTCTGGAGGTAGTCGGACCTTTAGAACAGTCGTCAAGATTTATCAGGGAAATCAGATCACAGAATACTATTGATTATGGTGTAAGTTGTGTGTCCTGTACCAACTTACCACTTACACTGACGTAAAATGAAAGTTTTTTTATGTATATTGGTTCAACATACTAGACATATATGTAAGAAGTTGGGAAAGAGTTACAACATTTCCATGCCGTGTCATATTTGTTTGTTGTTGCTTTGGTTTGGCTACATATGCATCATGTTATAGCTATCAGAGATTACAGCGTAGGCAGCAGTGGAGAAATGGTTAGATAATTTTCTGCCCAATTTGTGTGTATGTGTGACTGTGAGTGGAGTAACAGAGTCCTTCGTGTGGGATATCTCAATTAGACCCACAAACTGCAGCCCTTTGTAAATAACTAATCACCCTTCTGTCCCAGCTACGGTTAGGCTCCACATCATAGCAAAACACAATTTGTAGCTTTTACCAGGAAATTTGAGAAATGAAAAACATTCTGGAATGTTTCAAAGTTGTAGATGCAAAACTTAATCAAGTTTCACAGAAATCGTAATTTTTGGAGAACTTATTTAACTTAGTTTAACATGTAGTTTTAGCTGGCAAAGAGATTGAATAATGATAGTGCTCCGAGGAGGAGCATGTAGCCCTCATTGATTGTAAGTAATGTTCCCTAGAACGTTTTGAAATGTTTTAACGGTTTTGTTTGACATACGTCTAAATAAAATTGGAAAGTGATAACAGACAACATTAGAAAACACTTTGTTACATTTATTGGAACCAAGATGTTGATTGAAAAAGTGTTGGAATGCTTTTTTGAAGCATAAAAAAATGCAAAACATTTGACTTTGTTTTGACTGACATATGGGTAAGACAGAAAATAAAATCATGGCATCACAGCCAGTACAAGTTACTGAGGGAAATGTTTGAGATGTGCGGAGACATGTTTAAAAATTGTCCAGTAGCAGACTTTGAATATTGATGGAAAGATTTAAAATTCAGGACAGTACAATAAGGCACAAATTAAATTTGATCACTGGAGCTGTGAACATTTTATTTCAATTAGAAATGTCCCTGTCATTGTGTTTTAGAGCAGGTCTGATAACTAATGAGTTAAATTTGAGGGAGACAAAGCCTATAAAAATCGCACTTGTCTTTACCGAGATGATTACAACTCGATATATTACATGCTAATAGCAGACTACATAAATTCTAAAGACAGTTTTAAAAGACTGACCATTAATCGTGGCTGTTTAGAGATCTAATTTGAGTTAATATAGCGAGGGGTTACATGTTCTAGTGATATGTATAGTGTGTGACCCTAGCGTCACCCTGCACTGGTCACATCTGCCTTCCTACCGCTAATAAAGCAGATGCACGGGAGACGACGGGAGACAACGGGCATTGGTATCTGTCGGTAACAGCTCAGCCAGGAAATTGAGAGAAAATCAATCAGAGAGCAAATGTATTTATAATAGACCATCTCAGGACACCCATTACAATCATTTAGCTCAATTTGGAGGAGATTTCATTCATTAAGCGAACATCCCTCTGTCTAGTAGCCTAATCCAACTTGCAAATCTTCTGGAGTTCAGATGAGCAGTTCGGCCTGATTGGGGAAATTGAATTTTGGGAGTGAGTGAGTTTATTGTTTGTGTTATCATGGTTATTAGTCGTCCATGTGATATTATGGGGTGGAGATGAGATATTTGGGCTGGGATGAGCCATTCCTGTCGATATCACAGTAAAATTAGGACCCTTGCTAGGTGCCCTTATCAGTATGTGATAATACAAACAGAAAGCAATAGCCAAGACGATTGATTTGTGGGCAGTTAGATTGGCCAAGCTGTGAACGTGATGGGAAAGCTCCCTGTCCATGGTAGTCCATTTATATTAGTGGTGCAAGATCGGGCAGCTCTCCTGATGGACAGCCTGGCAATGCATTTTAATGAGGTTTACTCTGGTCCCTTGCGCCTAATGGACCTCATTTTCATGGTGATTATTCCTCCGAAGTGAGAATTCTACTTTTCTCTCAAATTGTTGTCTGTGTGGCCTTTACTTGAAATTGGACAACTTGGAAATATTTTGTCGAATGTAACAGATTATAGTTAGGTTTTTTAGGATGATTGCGCTTTTCACTGGCCTATCATTGTCTGCAGTTTACGTCCAAGTTACGAAGTTATTTTTCTGATCTGTCGACTTTACCTCCTGGGTAAGTGAGTGCACTTCACAGGTCTTGTTATCAAAGATTTAGAAAATATTCTGTGACTTGAATATAAAATTGATAAAAAAAGTTACCTTATTGGAAACATTTGAAAAGCAAGTATATTTCATTAGACCATCCACCTGGCATGATCAATAAAATGTGTGTACCGGGTAGTTTACCTGTGACATAGATTTTACCTGTAAGGCAAATGCATTCTCCACACCTGAATCATGGCCAATACCTTAGCTGATTAATTACATTGATCACATCTCAAAGTAGAGCGTGCAACTGTACACCGTGGACCGCTGTGTCAGGTGGGGATGGTATGGGGGACTGATAGCTACACAAACCACACTAGTCAGACACTTACATAGGTAGGTTGGGCCACAGCTAGTTCAGGTCCACCATTTAAGGCAATATTTATCTAAGGGTAGACATATTCAGACATTCAGACATCCGTTGTTGGTATGCATATCTGTAATTTAGGAAATGGGTTCAGACTAAGTGTGGACCTATTTGTACTACCAGGAGTAGTTCATGTGTTTATCTACTGCCCAAAGAATCTTTTCTAGGTTTGAAATGTGAAAGAAAAGCTTTTGGTCAAAGAATCACATTTCATTATTGCCATCTGAAGATTAAAGAAATTGAGGATAGGAAAAAGGCTAACAATAGTTGTCTATTGTTTAGAATAATAGATGTAGGTTACTGTCCTTCAAGGTTTCAAAGAAAAAAAATTAACAAAGAATTTAAAATAAAATTTCATTAGTTTTACTTAGATGACACATTTCTGCTTTCCGAGTCTGCTGGCTTTGTTTATTCTCTCATCTTTCACAGAGTACAAAGGCTCACCGAAACACAGATTCTACACTCTCTTCTTTATGTGGACAGGGTTGAAAGTTTGATCTCTCGACCCCACACTATTATAAAGAAATAAAAGAAATGTTTTGGGTCGGAGGTTATCTTGATAGAACAGCCTCAGTTTCATTGTGTGTAGAACGTTCATTATTTAGTAGTAGCACTGATAAGGCAGTGAAGGGGTTTATGTATATAGACAGTGTCTTTACCCTATTGTGGTACCAAAGATCACCGAGCAGATCTCACTTTAGAATAGATACGGAATAAGCTGCTCTTAAAATTCCTCAGACAAAACATTTACATGTATGTCACAATAATATTCACTGCTTGAGGCAAGTTATTTCTTCGCTGAAAATTTCAAAACTTATGGAATTTTGTCGTGCAGCCTCAGATCAATACAAGAAATGTTTGGAAACATTGATCCTGGGCCTGCAATGTTTTAATATAATTAATAGTATGTAAATTACCTTTATAACATGTAATGAGTTCTTATCTAACTGAAATAGGTCTCTGTCTGATGAGCAGTGTGTTTGGTAGAGTGAGATAATAAGTGTTGGAGATTGTGAAGTTAGCCAGAGTTAACGCTATTACACATCATTTAATCTACACTAAACCTTCAGTAATAAAAACGCATTAGACGTTCAAAACTTCATTATCTATCAGCCCCTCGCCATCTAAACCTTCGCCATCTAAACCCTCGCCATCTAAACCTTCGCCAATTTTTACAGTCATTATCTTAAAGTGGAGAGTTACATACAAACCTTATCAATAATTTGAGAGAAAAAAACATTCATTAAGTTTGATAAAAGTTTTAAAAAGTGTGTTAACTGTGGGCTGGGTAAATTCCCGGGGTGCTTACCCTGAGTGTGATGGATGGTGAGGATTGGGGGATATTACCATCCTGTAGTTTAACGTTTATTCAGTCTGCAGTTAAACAGTTGCCCTAGTTACAAATCTTTTGTTGTACAATAATTATACACAAATCGTTTTCTCGCTGGGCCACTTCGGAAGAACATTTACTATTCTACGCATGTATATTCATGTGTTTTTTAATAACAAGCTGAAGTCTTGAGGAGATTATTTTGGAATAATTTGTAAATTCAGCATATATTTTTTTGTCGCCAATTTGTTGCAGCTATAATTGCATACTCTGCCAAGCTGTTACTGGGAAGCGTAGGCCTACCCACCGCAGCGTTGTTCATCAGCTAAATTAACATGTCACTTGATTTAACTTTGTGTAATAAACTCAGCTTCCTCACTGGTATGACAGATGATAATGTAAGGACCTTCAGGGACAGACTCGTTCTGGACTGGCCTTCCCCTCCATGACTGGACTTATCTACAGCAATAGACAGTTCTGGACTGGCCTTCCCTTTCCATGACTGGACATATCTACAACAGTAGACAGTTCTGGACTGTCCTTCCCTTTCCATGGCTGGACTTATCTACAGCAATAGACAGTTCTGGACTGTCCTTCCCTTTCCATGACTGGACTTATCTACAGCAATAGACATCAGGTCCAGTGTAATTTGTTAGAATGGAAAGATCAATGAAGTAGACAGGAACAGAGCAGGGACCATTCTTAGTTAAACATTTATTTGTTGTAAACTTTGTACTAAAATAAAAGATACCTGCGTTTGTGATACTAATTCATCTGTCATATCAAAATCTGATCAATGTTCTGTGGATATCTGAAATAGTACTTAGTAACAGAAATGGAATTAGCTTAACCAGAACCAATACATAAGCAGTAGATATGAGGTAAATTGAAACTAGATACTTACACTGTCATTTAATACTATTTCTCAGGCTGTGTAGGATATGGCCATAGTTGTTAAACACAGATTATCTACTGCTCTTGAACAAACTCGTGTGTGGATTTTGTTGGGGAAATTAATAAAAAAGAAATCTTTGTTTGATGTGATAAATAAAGAACAAACAGCAATCGGACAAGATATTGATTTTAAGGTTTGTACTGGATCACCTGAAACCTCCAGTAGGACCTAGGTATTGATTTGTGGGACTGATTTGTGTGGGTGCTGGCCCATACAACTGATACCTAGGTCCAGATGGACAGCCCACTTCCTATGATCATCTACTCATACCCAAACGATAAGTCAGCTTGAATACAAATGATTTGGTATGTGGTGTGAGAGTCACATATTGTGAATAGGCGTTTTTATGGATTTTATCCTCACTGAGCAGAATATTGGAGACTCTGGGACATACTGACCAGACATATTGCCAGCAATGTTTCAGTACTGATAATATGATGTTTCAAGCTAACAAATCATTCTTGCAGAAATGGATACCTATTAATATTGGGTTGTTTATATTGTAAATACAACTAGGCCAAGTCCTGCAGCACCAACAGTGGTAATCTAAGCTGTAAGCTGACAATACTTTTACAAAATGTCCTGTTCACTGAGTCAATATCAGGTGGTTACAGGGTGGCTTCTGTGTTGATTGTTTGTGAATTATATTTGATAGTATCCACACTGGAAACATGTGGTGTTTGTGTTGGAGTAGATGTTAGGAGGGTGGTGGACTGTACACAGAGGTAGAGAGTTGTTGATGAAGAGTCAATCACCCTGGAGTAGAAACCAATCAGGCTTGAATACACAAACTGGTCACATTCCTACACCAGGTCAAACATAGACTTCTTCATTAACATTGTTATCAACAGTTTCACTTCCTAGCTTCCATCTTTATACCCAAATCCTGCAATCCAGCTCAATCCTACCTCCTCAATCCTACCTCCTCAATCCAACATTCCACATCCCTAAGTTTCATCCCCTTTCTCCACAGATCCCAACATTCCATATCCCAAATCTGCTCATTTTACATCTTGGTTCAACTCCTTTCCTCTTCATACCAACAATAGGTTTTATAAATCTGTGCTGGGGTCCCATCCTAGGTTTTGTATGTAACCTCTTGTTTAGATGAATCCCTGTACTTACAAGCTGTTTCCTATGTAAAGTGTGGCCTGTAACAGGGAAATCTCCATGTTTCTACATTTCATTCCACATGCTACACCTGTACAACTATTTCTCGTTAACTCAGCAACACCTGTCTACTACCAATAGATACAACTAGATATCCAGGATGTTACTGTCAATATATCAATACTTTCGGGAGTTTTGGGGAATCATTTTTCATAGCTGTCATAACAAATAAGTCAAATTTCAATAATCGATAGACTATAGTGATAACTGTTGTTCTGTATGGTTATACAGATCATTGTAAATGAAAGTTCTTTTGGTTTCACTGAAATGCCCACTACTTTCGAAGGGAGGGAGACTGGAGTTTTGCATAATGAGGATCTTATATATAAATATTCAAAAATAAAATTAACACACTAATGAAATGAAATTCTGTTAAATTATTGCATTTCATTTAATCACTTGTAATCTTTTTGAAATTAAGATACAGTCCTAACTGTGTCCTTTGTGAATAATTTATGTAACCTTTACTAATCTGTTGGTTAATTTACCTGTATTACAGGTGTGAACGGAGAGGTGAGGTACCGGATCACAGGAGGGGATCTATACGACCAGTTCTCTATCAACATGGTGACTGGTGAAGTGACCACCATCCGACCTCTAGACCGAGAAGTTGTGGCGCTGTACAGTCTGGAGGTGACCGCCACTGACCAGGCTGTCCCCCACACTGTCAGGAACACTGCCACTACCAAGGTAGCCATGCTGTACAGGTCATCTTTATGTAGCCTGGGTTACAGATATTTGTTGACCTTTACAGCAGAAAAGAATGTTTGTAATGGAAGAGAAGGGGTGCAAATATTTTCATTTCAGTAATAATTACCATAAATTTAGTATGTATGTCCAGTACCAACATCCGTCTTTGTAGCTCAGAAACAAAGGGTTTTAAAAATTCTCCCTTTTCCCCCCTGCATTTGTCTTTATAGATAATGTATTCAATACTTTGCTGAAAGTTTTTCTGAATAATTTGAGACAAATTTTTAAAAGTTGATGGTAGTTTTCTTAAACGGTTTTAAATTTGACTTTCAGAAAAATTTCATGATCATAATGAATATAGAATAATTCTATTTGAATGAGCAGTTCATTTTGCTTTAGTGAGTTTAGACATTTAATTATCGACTTGGAATGCAAAATCACACAATTCTATTTCTCATCAGATAACGGTGATTGTTGAAGACGTCAATGACAGCTACCCAAAGTTTGTGTCACCCTCCCAGATCTGGATCAAGGAGAATGCCCAGGTTGGTGATGTTGTTGCTATGGTGACAGCAGAAGACCAGGATGAAGGGGGAAACGGATTGGTATACTACAGTACTACCAGTACAAATCTACCCTTCACCATCGAAAATATCCGTGGTAAACTCAGTGTCACACAGACTCTTGATAGGGAGAATGTGCCGCAGTACACCATGAATGTCAAGGCCACCGATAATGGAATCCCACAGAGGTCGACAGATCAAACATTGATAATCCATCTTGAGGATGTCAATGACAACAGACCTGTGTTCAGCCAGGCGGAATACACCTCTACAGTGCAGGAAAATATCACTGTTGGATCAACTATCCTTACGGTTCATGCCCAGGATGCAGACTCGGGCACAAATGGCCTGGTGCGCTATTTCATAATTGCAGGAGAGGATAACTCTGATTTCAGTGTAGACCAGAGTACCGGAGTCCTCCGTGTGAAGAAAAATTTAGATTTTGAACGGAGGACTTTTTATGATATCACCATTCAGGCAGAAGATAGTAGTTCCGATACCAAATCTGCACAGGCTTCTGTGAAAATCGCCGTCACGGATATCAATGATAACGCCCCAGTGTTTGTGAATTCGCCGTACAAACCTATAGTGTTGGAAAATGCAACACCTCCTGTTCGTGTCATCATAGTTTCAGCGAGGGACGACGATTCGTCTCCCTACAACAAAGTGGCTTATTCCTTTTTAGGTGGGAATGATGAGAAGATATTCCATATCAATGAGAGTTCAGGGGAGATAACCTGTAATAAATCACTGGACCGAGAAGTTATCACAACGTATCAACTAGTTGTCCGTGGAAAAGACTATGGTAAGTTTGGTTGTGTGTGATACCAGTTGTAGTGTGTTGGTCTCTTAGAGGATATTTACTCTGATTTGGCTTTTAGAGTTATTTTAAAACTATTTCTGAATAAATTTGTCCTCTTTCTCAGTAAAATTCTCAAATATAAGGACATAATTTAAAGAATTCATTCTTAAAAGGTCATTTAAACATAGACTTTGGGTAAGAAATAAATCTATTAAAAGAAATGTTTACCACAGGTTAAGATTTTTAGGGAAGATATACATGTAACGATAAAGGCTAGAGTTTGTGTTTGATGTATGGGGACATTTCCTGTTACAAGCTCGGGGTGATGTAACACCAAGGCAGAACTGTGGCCCCAATGTCAGGGAGATGTGTCTTTGATCCTTTCTAGCCCCCCAGATCTACTTTTACCAGTCAATTTATACCAATTGTCTTTCTGGTTCTGACCTTGACCTTTATTTACACTGTTATATGATGGTAGCGTCGACCTTTGTCAACCTTGGACAAGATAAAAATAACTACCTTGACAAAAGTAAAAATCATGGCAATCTTGAACTATATGGATGTAATAACCTTGAAATTCATAAATATAATGATCTTGATGTTGTTAAATGACCAAGTCAAATTTGACCTTGATAAATATTGTAACCTTGATCATGTATTGTTCGTTAGATCAGACTACTGCTTGGTCACAACCTACGGGAGTGTTAAGGAGGACTTGTTTATACATTATTTCACACAACTTTTGTCTAGATTTACAAGGTTGGAATTGCTTCACAAAAATCTCAGATCATGACGTAAAGAATTGCTTACATGTTCTGCAGGTCTATCTTAATTGTTATAAAATTTATCACCGGTTGTATTTGGTATATTGTTTGTAAATGAAGTCTGTGTATGGGGCCTCAATAAGGACCACATTGTTATCAGTATAAACCAGGTATGGACATGGGACCTTACCTTACCACAGAAAATGAAAATGTATATTATACAGATGTCAGAACTCAGGCCATAGGCAGGGAGTGTACACTATCAGATAGCACTCTCCCTGTTGCTAATCAATTTTCTGTGGCCCACACACTTAAAATGACATGTTTTGTGTATACTTTTCGACCACTATCTGATTTGTTTAAAAAGCTGTTGGCACCAATACTTTATGTGTGGATTACGTCTGTGTTGGCCCATTAGTGCTTTATTCTTGCCCACACCAATTACGATTAGGTTGCGATGCCCCTATGTTCCTGATACAAATGTTCGGCAGCCTGGTTAAGCTTTTATCTACAAGATCAGAAAGAGAAATAAAAAAAAGGTATCAAGGTGTTTTGTGGGCCGGGAGCCATGCTTAGTTATCAGATCAACTTCAATAACGTACACAACATGTAAATTGGAAAGTCGAGGTTTTGACTTAAGGTTACAACGTGTGGTAAGGTGTCGACAGTAGCCACAAGGTATAAAGATGTCACGATTATTTAATAGCTAAACTGTTTTCATGATTACGGATAAAATCAGTATTTCAGATAAACTTGTAAAAACACAACATGTTAATTGAAAAATCTAAGTTATTTTGGTCGGTGACACTGCACTGCAGAGAGTTAATTTTAGATCATTATTAAAGATGGCTATTACTCCGTTTTCTTATGAGTCTGATTGAAGATAAACGTCAGTTTTGTGTGTGTTTCTTTGTGGTAGGGATGTTATAGAATAGTCCAGGGGAAATGACAGAGACCACACCGACACCAGAAATGTCTCACTAATAGCGTTTTAATGGCACCAGATTACATCCGTCACATGATTCAGTTTTAATATACCCAGATCATTAGTCGTACATGTTACAAAACTGCTTTATGGTCGATTTATTGTTTGAAATAGTTCATATTTCTTTTATTTTTATGTGCTCAGGATTTTTATTTTATTAAATGATAGAGGAATTCAGATAGAACGATAATTACTTCTCCAAAGAAAATTAAAGTCTTGCATGTTTAGTTTCCCGTATTCCCTGGAGAGATATTAGAAGTGGGAGAATTGTATGATGAAGTGCCTTCAGTGGATAACTTGTTACTAGATTTTAGGAAAAACACTTTTTTAGGGTTTGCTTGCAATTCAAATTTTAACCGAAAGATAGACAAGACCTACAAATAAAATACGACTGAGATACAACAAATATAACAGTTAGGACTCCCGATTTTATAATGAGATTAAAGTGGAAAAGAAATAGTTTTATATTGAGATACAAGATTTTATAACGAGATTAAAGTGGAAAAGAAATAGTTTTATATTGAGATACAACATGACAGTTACATTTCATGTCAGTTGTATATAAATGTCAGAATTCATTGCAGTTTTGTATGAGGAGTGTTTTCAGTTGTAAAGCGAGTCATTATAGGCTTGGAGATGTTAAGGATACATGCTACTCTTTACAATAGAGTTCCACTTTTTGAATCCTGTAATATATCTCTTATGAACAATTAATTTTACTTTGTTGGGTTGGTAAATTGATAATGAATTTAAAAAATGTAGAAATATGCTTCAATATCAATGAGTTAATTGTGAAATATTATAACAGAATAAGTGGCCAAGGGAGGAGGGGTGCTTTAATGTCAAAATCTGATAAAATAATGAGAAATGAGGATGCTACCTGTACACCTTATAATGTACTTTTAAACTTGGATGTAACTGGTTAGTTACTGTAGTGACATATTGGTTGCTAGGGTCACTGTGACTGTAGCTCAGAACTTAGCTGTCAGTCTCAGCCATTTGGTTTGTATATAGAGGGATGTCATATACAGGAAAATGTTTACTTTATTTCAAGATGGATTTTAATGTTGTTTATCATGGAGTGTATTTGGGCACACACAGCCACACACTGGTTTATACATGGTAGGAAATGATCAGCCATATGGACAAAACTATTTTACTTTTGCTTTGAATTTCTGCTGAAACGCTTTATTATGCAATTACGGAGTTAGAAATGATATAAATGCAAAACCTCCAAAGTTTTATATGAGAAATGCATCTTGTGTTCAGAATAAAATCTGTTAACACACTTCCCATCTTAAAAAAAGGGAAACTTGAAAGGTTAAAACACACTTCCCATCTTAAAAAAAGGGAAACTTGAAAGGTTAAACGGCTTAGAGAGGACCATACAAGATATGGGATATTTAGGATACAAGTGAAACACATAATTGGTGGTTTCCTAGGCCTCGGCTGACGGCATTATCAGTAGACAGTAGATCTAGTGCATTGATATAAAACAGATAATAAACGTCATAACTATACACATGTGTCAGGCCATAGGGAATTGAACTTTATTGTAAAACTACATTTCTGTTAGTGCCTACTGGAGATTGTAGCTCTAATCAATGCCAGCTAATGAATATTGGAACGCTAGGGCCTATTTACACCAATACATGTGTAGTTTGGGGTGGAAACAGGCAGAACCACTTGTGTTCTGTCAGCAGGCCTGTGTAAATAGTTATGGTTGTGATACCCACTCTGACATGTTGTGTATGTCTGGGGTTTAAGGGGTTGATGAGTTTCAAGGGTTCTACAGGGACCTGCAACTTGTTTCCTTGTTCTTCTCTCTCTTCCCTTCCTCCTCCTCCCCGTCTCCCTCTCCATTCTCACTCCTCTGTACATAATCTGTTCTGACAGCTTATATGTAACTGATGTGCAAATGCACCAAAATGGATTCTTGCAGCAGAAAACATTAATTGTTAAGTGAAAAGCATGCTGTTTGTAATTATCTGTGTATTTGTGTCGTCAGTACATAACAGAACCCCCAGGAGAACATTACCAGACTATTACGTAGTAAGGATTCCATCTTCTGCCGCAGTTTAATTGTTTGCTTCGTTATATTTACACAAATCTGTCGACTTGATTAAAATTCTCCATTAAATGTTTTTAGCTAAAATACAGGTACAATTATCTGTTATGGTTATACATATTGCTATAAAAACGTAAGTCGTTTAAAAGAAAACAAAAAAATTGAAACAACAAATTTCGGATACATGAAAAAAAATGGAAAATTATTGATAGCTTTTTTTTCTTACATTTGATGACATAGTTACATGCATGTCATGGAAAACTTTATGTTGTATGAAGTGAACAACTTTATGTTGTATGACATGAACAACTTTGTGTTGTATGAAGTGAACAACTTTGTGTTGTATGAAGTGAACAACTTTATGTTGTATGAAGTGAACAACTTTATGTTGTATGAA
>NW_018405719.1:698613-776162 GCF_002113885.1 Mizuhopecten yessoensis
GAATGTTACACATACACAGACAGGCAAGGACAGATCAGACCGGTGAATGTTACACATACACAGACAGGCAAGGACAGATCAGACCGGTGAATGTTACACATACACAGACAGGCAAGGACAGATCAGACCGGTGACTACAAACTCCAGCTATCATTTAAAACGCAATCGATTACAAGGTGAATTTTAATTTAAATCTATAAAAAAAATGAAGTCCAGGTACATGGCATACCTTATGATAAAGATTCAGGTGAATATTCCAGAAATTTGATTTAGAAATATTTACTGTAAGTATTCAGTACATGAAGTTTGAAGACGTAGGAATGTTACATACCGACGTTGTGTTCGCCACGACTGACTGTTTTAGCTGTAGCCGTCACAGTTCTTAAGCCCACGGCTGTTATAACCTTCACTGAAGCCACTTTTTTGACAATTATAAAAAATACAACTTTAAAATTCAGATAAACTTATTTACTTGGTAGAAATAGGCGAATTAGGAGAAAAATACAAGCAGGTGGTGAAGATAAAAGTCGAATTTAAAGTGAAAATTAAGGATGAAGGGCTCTTTACTTTAATTTTTGTCTCAGTGATATTGGGATGGAGTTTTTTCTTTAAATAAGAAGACCGAAAATTCTGTAAAGAAGGTTTTTGTCATCCTAAAATCTTAAGTGAGAGGAAATGTTGGTAAATTTACTGACCCCAGTGACTGACATATTATGTAAGAGGAGCAAACACACAGAAACATTAGGATACAGAGATTTAGAGTCAAGTAGTAAAGAAGGAGAGCAATTCCGTGAGGCTAAGGGTGAGTGGTGATGACACCACCCATACACAGCTCCCCGAGGACAGCCCGAGGACAGCTCCCCGAGGACAGCCCGAGGACAGCTCCCAGAGGACAGCCCGAGGACAGCCCGAGGACAGCCCCCCGATGTCCTCCCCGAGGACAGCTCCCCGAGGACAGCTCCCCGAGGACTCCAAGGACAGCTCCCCGAGGACAGCTCCCCGAGGACGCCAATACATCACAATACTCCTTATTGCTGGTACTCTATGCCAACATCCCATCTGGAGGCCTGCCAGGCTAGCTACCTACCTGTCTCTTACCTGGCAACTGATTACATTATTTTCATACCTGTTTCTCTGTTGGTTTGTTCAGCAGTTTTTATTGTATAGTACTGTTAAACCTCTCTAAACCACCCTTTATACAACTCTGATCGTAGTTTTAGAGTTAGGTTGTAGGGAGTTGAAAGTGATTCGTCTGGCAGGCAAACTTGATCATTCTGTACAAGTTTTCCTATACCATACTCTGAACACCTGATGCCACTGAAAGTAGATAGACTTGTTTGCTACATGGTAAAAATATTATTTGTGATATCATTTTAATGTTGTATGACATGGTTGAAATACATTGTCATTGTACAAAGATAGCATTTTTTTAATTGTCTCACAATAAATGTATGGAATTTTTTACATTCGATATGCCAGCCCGTCCTGGTTAATGTATGTTCACAAACAGGTAGGTCAGACGTGTATATCTGGGTATGTTATACTGATAAACACTCACCATTCACTGGGGAGACTATTTAGTAAGCACTTTTTGTCACAGTGATACTATTTATATATTATATTGTAGAACTGTGTTCCCAGCATCAAACATTGAGTGACACACAATATACATAATATATAGAGAATAATACACGCCTTTTTCCATATCACACCCAGTATCAACCCGAGACTCCCAATATCAGCCTGAGGGGTGAAGAAGGTTGATACTGGGTGTGATATGGAAAAAGGCCTGTTTTAATTGTTCTGTTTATTACATTCTTTATAATAAAATACTGATAGATCTACTTTCTTATGATCTATCTTTCTTTTGAAATATAAAAAACGAAAAATTTCCGAAAGGGGTGTGATACAGCGAGGGCTGATACAGGTTTTGGGGTGTGATACGGCGAGGGCTGATACAGGTATTGGGGTGTGATACGGCGAGGGCTGATACAGGTCTTGGGGTGTGATACGGCGAGGGCTGATACAGGTTTTGGGGTGTGATACGGCGAGGGCTGATTCAGGTTTTGGGGTGTGATACGGCGAGGGCTGATACAGGTCTTGGGGTGTGATACGGCGAGGGCTGATACAGGTCTTGGGGTGTGATACGGCGAGGGCTGATACAGGTTTTGGGGTGTGATACGGCGAGGGCTGATTCAGGTTTTGGGGTGTGATACGGCGAGGGCTGATACAGGTCTTGGGGTGTGATACGGCGAGGGCTGATACAGGTTTTGGGGTGTGATACGGCGAGGGCTGATTCAGGTTTTGGGGTGTGATACGGCGAGGGCTGATACAGGTCTTGGGGTGTGATACGGCGAGGGTGATACAGGTTTTGGGGTGTGATACAGCGAGGGCTGATACAGGTCTTGGGGTGTGATACGGTGAGGGCTGATACAGGTCTTGGGGAGTGAGACGGCGAGGGCTGATTCTGGTCTTGGGGTGTGATACAGCGAGGCTGATACAGGTTTTGGGGTGTGATACGGAGAGGGCTGATACAGGTCTTGTGGTGTGATATGGCGAGGGCTGGTACAGGGCTTGGGGTGTGATACGGTGAGGGCTGATACAGGTCTTGGGTTGTGATACGGCGAGGCTGATACAGGGTTTGGGGTGGGATACAGCGAGGGCTGATTCAGGTTTTGGGGGGGGATACAGCGAGGGCGGATACAGGTCTTGGGGTGTTATACGGCGAGGGCTGATTCAGGTCTTGGGGTGTGAGACGGCGAGGGCTGATACAGGGCTTGGGGTGTGATACGGCGAGGGCTGATACAGGTCTTGGGGTGTGATACGGCGAGATCTGATATGGGTTAGAGCAATTGTGTTGTATCACATATACAAAATGCCTGTATTTATAAGTAAGTATGTAATAAACATCTATAGATAATACAGCAGTACACATCTTCACATAATACAGCAGTACACATCTTCACATAATACAGCAGTACACATCTACACATAATACAGCAGTACACATCTACACATAATACAGCAGTACACATCTACACACAATACAGTGATACATTTTAACTAGATATAGATATATAACATGGTGATACAACAATATGAATATTATAGCGACACAGTTCTCACATCAAACAAGTGATGCACACATCCATATTGAAATCAATTAGTCAACTCCTTAGCTTGTACCTTAAATATCAAAGAGACATTTCCTCTGTGATGAATTATTGAAAAGTCAGTTTCTCCTCGGCCGTGTCCCAGGTCAATTATTCATTCTCCTGTTCTACGTTCTGTTAATGAGAAATTCATCTTTATGGTAATTAGCAAATTTAACACAAAATGAACATCTTTTTAGAGACAAATCAGGCAGGTTTTATAGAAAGCCTGTGACATCATACATCAATTCTAAACTTATTCTGTCGTGGTTAAAATTCTTTGAATATCAATTTGTTGAGTTTCAATTCAAAATTAATCTCATTTGTATATTCTATGTTTATTTTGATTGATCATATATTTGTGAAATTTATAGGAAATTAAATTCTTCAAATTCTAACTCTTAACTGGGGTATGTAATGAAAAGGTATTTTTTGTAATAAAAAAAATACTTATTGGTATTTAACTAGTATGATTGCATAATTTCTTCATTAGGAATCAATTTCTGAAATACAAATGTAGTTATTTCCTAATGAAAAGTTATGTACATTTTTTTTTCAAATTTAATGACAGATCTTCTGTTCAAAATTAGTAAAAGATGCAGAAGATTGTGACCGAATCAGGAAATAGTACCTGGTATGTGTTATCAAATGATGTGTGTCGAAAGCCGTAGTTTGATGTGGGGGAGCCTCATTAATATAAAGTTGTGGAATGCTTGGTGCTGGGACATATTTTTATAGTGAAGAAAGAACTGGATGAAAAAAAAATCACCAGACTGTAGGTGTCAAATTTCAAACTCATTATAAAGTTAATAATCCTGGAGTGAAAAAATGTGAAGTTTTTATTGGGTAAGATAAGACATGGTGTTACTGGTACTAGATGCTAATGGAGAGACATACCATGGTGATAAAAAACGACTGAAAAAAACAGGGGTTTGAAGGTCAGAACACCCTGAAGTTCTCTTAACAAAATTGTGCAAGAGTGGGTCATATCTAAACAGAAGGAATAAAGCCATGCTATTAATGGCTTCAGACAGGGTGTGAATGTTGTAGAAAATATCTCAAATGTGATTTAGAAATAAAAAAAATATATAACACATGTTTCATATCAATATGAGGTTTGGAAGGTAAAACCTAGGATTTGTGCCAGGGCATTCATTCCTTTCAGTAATTGTGTGGTAGATTGAGGAGTAGGATGGACCATACAGTGGTCGACTTTATGTTAGTCCAGTGTACACAATCAAAACACTCGATACAGAAGTAAACCTATCCAAGATTGAAATCTTCACTGATAGAGTAAAACCTGCCTAAACTGAAACCTGCCTAGACCAAACACTTCACACAAAGATCAGGAAACCTGCCCAATGTAGTTATTTATATAACCTGTTATTACAGTATGTTACAGATTCAATTCACATTGTCTTATTCCCTACCCTCCCTGTATATACTGACCAATGTAGTTATTTATGTAACCTGTTATTACAGTATGTTACAGATTTAATTAACATTGTCTAATTCCCTACCCTCCCTGTATATTAACTTTTGTATTCGTTACACCTCTAACAGTCTGCTCTAGAATGTAGGACTTCAAATATTATGCATATTTTTGGATTTGCTCTCTTTTTCATCTGATAAGTCTTTCATGACGGTGTAGCTTATGTGACAGAAGATGTCCCAGGGTGTGATATAAGTCAGATACAATTGGTGAACAAGTAATTACTATGCAGCTGATGTGACAGAAGATGTCTCAGTGTGTGATATAAGTAAGATACAACTGGTGAACAAGTAATTACTATGCAGCTGATGTATACAGACTCGAGACAGCTTATACACATTAGGTGGGGCAGAAACATATATTTACCCTCTAAATTTGGCCAAAGTTACTACTCTCAACTACCTGTTTTAACATCTTGAAGTGAATTTCTTTCTCAATAAAACCACATGCACATTTCATTAAATTGATTTTGGAAACATAATGTACTTCATAAGAAGCAAGATTTGGTATGGCGACTGAAAACTTCAACTGATTATATTTGCCCAGCTCACATTCAACTTTCAGCCATCCGTTGATCAGACAATGAAATTAAAGAGTGAACTCTGTAACAGATCGTTTTGAACTTGGCAGTTTCCTGTCATTACAATTGGATCAATGTAAAAATTAGTTATTGTATTAAAATTTCCCCATGTTGTATAATTTACATAAAAATCGTTATCTTCAAAGAGTCATTATGGTAACTTTGGGATATTTCAGGGTTGTTTTTATATTTCCGAGGCACATTAACACATGACAGGTTATTTGTAAACCAAATGTTTCAAGTTGTCTCTAGAACAGTTGTCGATAACCACGACAGGACCAATAGGGTGCAGGTGACATATGATCAGCCATAACAGATTGTCTTGTGAACGAACACAGGTGTAATTTGATTTAATCAGATATTAATTCATCTCATTAGGTTATTACTCCTGTCTGATTAATATTTTATAGAAATTGTCTTCAAATTAAAAAAAAAAAAAAGATATTACACTGTATTACAGATGTTCATTGTTTGTATTTTTACAGATCACCCCGGCCCGCTGCTGACCGGCACAGGGACAGTGATCGTCACAGTCGCCGATGTTAATGATAACTCTCCTATCTTTGAACACTCCGGAACTTATGTAGGACACATTCTGGAAAATGAAGATCCAATGACGTCCATATTAACAGTCCAAGCAACTGATGCAGACAACGGCCTTAATGGCCAAGTCACGTAAGTTTAGGCCAGCTGTACTAGTTAGGACAGTCAAGATTGAGGGAACAAACAACAAGGGACCAAAGACATTAGTTTGGAAAAAATTCTATAAAGTTTTATTTATGTGACAGTTCTTTACCAGGGGACCAAAATACCACTTGCTTGTAAGCATGACTTTGCAATAAATGTGACTCACCATGAACTTGATCAAAAATAGGGTTTAGCATGGTAGAAAGCCTTTTAAGAAATTATCATTCAATATTCTGTCTTGAGTTTTGATCATGGTACCTTTTCAATATATATTTACACAATCTACCCTTTTGAAAATAGAGGTGTGCAGTATCATAAAGGGGGAAAAATAGCATGAATTTAGAAATCTCTGAGTTCATAAATTACCAGCTGGAATAGAGGGATGATCCAGACCTGTGAGTGTATGTCAACATATTGTAGGGACGGTAAGGTTAACCCACCCCACAAAACACTGTCTATGTACACACTGTAATCAATACATATATTTATATCCTAATATCTATTCAAAACTTCACAGGATGATAAAACTAACGATCATAAGTATGTCTGTGGGATTGTTCAGATGTACCATAGTCTGGATCACCCACCTCATAATGCTTAGTCGAGATTGACAACCCGTAAGTGCACAGTCAATTTGAGACTTTATTCTAGTGTCAAGTTTCTCACTGACCGAGATCCACTCAAAGTTGTCCAAATGTTTACCATGCATGCAGTTTATGTATGGGATTTTCACCATGTGCACCATTTGCATTTAGATCACGTACATCTATTGTTTGGAGACCTTTTTTTCAGTGACCTTGAACTTAATAGTTTGAGTAGTGACAGTGCATTTTCATTTTGAAGTATTTGTTATCTATAATTAAATTTCATTTTTTCCATCTCAATGATGCCATAACTTAGACTTGCAATCAATCATATGTGAAGATATGGAGTGCAAGGTATATGAACATTTTTTTGTGGTATATCTAATGTTAAGTTTTTACTATTGGTGACTTTCAAATTGAATGTGTACAGAAAGAAATCAGCAGTGTTTTATTTCTCATTAGAAATCATACCTTGAAATTATCAACAATCCTCAACCCATCAAAGCTCGTAATGAGCAGGTGTCCTGTGTATGATGTGTACGGCATTGTGAAATCAAAGCCCAGTTAATTTGTTTTTGGTATGAAAACAAAGAAATATTGAGCTCCTTTTTAAAGCTGAAGAGTATGTCAAATAAAAAATGAAGATTATTGTTATATGTTTTAATAATAATAATTAATAATAATTGGAGGTTCTTATATATATCGCTTTATCACAACCTAGTTCGTAGGTCATCTCAAAGCAGTTCACAAATTATTATCCGTGGTTATAGGGCCTTTGCAAACAGCCAACATCTTTCTCAACTGCCTGGGGAGCATACAGCCGGTGCTGCCATTTCGGAGCTCACAGCTAGCATTCAACATTTCTAGCAATGCCCAACCACGTACTCATTTACAGCTGAGTAGACTGAAACAAGCAGAGTAAATTATCTTGCTCAAAGATACAACACAGTGCTGTGCCGTGGCTCGAACCCACAACCCTTCGGTCACGAGCCCGGCAACCTACCACTAGACTACCGTGCTTCCTGTTTTCTTGTGTATAGCAAAATAGAAAGATCTTAATCAGGTGTATAATTGTTTGTATTTCTAATGTTACAGGTATCGACTTGAGAACAACATTGAGAACAAGTTTATGGTGAATCCTGCCACTGGAGTGGTGTCCACCACACAGGCCCTAGACCGAGAGGAAGTTGACCCCACCACTGGACACGTCCTTGACCAATACAACCTCAAGGTCATCGCGTCAGATGGTGGATTCCAGCCACACTTTACCATGGCTGATATTGTCATATATGTAGATGATGTCAACGATAATGATCCGATGTTCCTACGGCCTACCTACACTCAGGTGGTCAACAATCCAACAACCGCAGGTAAGGATTACATTACATATATAATATCTTAGGAGTGCATAGATGGTGCTTCTAATGTAACTTCTAGAATGGATCAGCATTCCAGATGTTTTTTTCTTTTTCTCCAATTTAGTCACTTGTGTAATACTGGTTCTTGTTTGTGAACCTTATTTCTTTTGATTGAATGAGAAAACATTCAAGTGTCAAAGGAGAGACCAGGACCTTTTTGTTTTTCCACATTACAAGTAAGATATTGATACTGACCACTGTGATGTACCTTTGTGTTACAGGTGGTTTTGTGTTAGGAGTAACTGCAGTGGACCAAGACACCAGTTCAAATGGACGGGTCACCTACCGACTGACTGGGACTAATGCCGATAGGTTTGTGATAGACGCTGACCGGGGTATTATCACTGCGGCGCAGGCTATCACACTTACTGGTGCCCGGTACTCCTGTTCTGTGGAGGCCTCTGACAAGGGGAGTGAGAGTAGGAAGTCCTCAGTGAACATTGAAGTGACGGTGGCTTCTGCAAACAGCGACAAACCAACATTTAACAACGTGCCTGATAACCTGCGTATCAATGAGAATGTTGTTATGGGCTTCCCACTTACCTCCGTCTCCGCCGCCTCTCCGATCGGGAGAAACATCTTCTACCACATCGCTGGGGGCAACGTTGCGAACACGTTCACCATCAACGATCAGACAGGTGACATCACAGTTGGTAATCAGGTAGACTACGAAATAGCGTCAAACTTCCAGTTGTGGGTGGAGGCGCGTGTTACAGGGAATCCTACCTTGTCATCTTACGCAGCCATCAATGTTGACGTCACAGACCTCAACGACAACACACCACGCTTCAGCTATATGCTTTACTCTCACACGATTTCTGAAAACCAGCCTACCATTACATCAGTCATCAAGGTCTCGGCCTCTGATGCTGATGATGGTGAAAATGGACGGATAACCTACTCGATACAAGACGGTGATCCCCACAACAACTTCACCATTGATACTGTTACCGGTGTCATTCGTACACGGACTACGCTGGATCGCGAGGTCACAGACACCGTCAATCTCATCATCTACGCTGTGGACCACGTAAGTGTTAAATAATGTCTGATAATTCTAACAATGACTAAATAAAGATTTACATTTCGAAAATTGAAAAGAATTATTTTAAATTAACTCATTTACCCTTAAGACAGATTTGAACTCTTCCCATTCAAAGGTTGGAATAGTTCATTATGAAATTTCAGGGGTGAATGAGTTAAACGGAACTGGAAACAAAGGAAGATTCGTTTTGTGTGTTATTCTGGCATCAATATGTTTACAACCATAAGTTATTGACATGACTTTTAAAATTTAGAAATACATGGATTCATGGAATAGGATGATGGCTCGTTTTCAACTCTTTTGATTTGTGATCTAGGTTCAGCATCAAAACTATTATTTTTGTCTTTTGTAGGGTTCCTCATCCAATACAGGTTCAACCACTGTGAGAATCACCATCTTGGATCAGAATGACAACCCACCTGTGTTTAAACGTCAGTTCAGTGCCACGATTAACGAGGACATTGACGTCGGAGTGTTTATCCTACAGGTGACCACTGTAGATGCTGATATTGGCATCAACGCAAACGTTTCATACACCATGACACACGACAAATTCACTATTGATGCATTGAGTGGCAACATTTCCTCTAACAGTGCACTTGACCTTGAAGATATAACATCCACATTTTATATGTTGGATGTCAAGGCCACAGACGGCTACAATGATGTTGTGAGCAAAGTCATTATATATCTGAAGGACGTCAATGATAAGATTCCCATCTTCCAACCCCAGAATCCAACATTTACTTTCCCCGAGCGTCAGCCCTCTGGAACTCCGATCGGAACAGTGACAGCTCTGGATGCTGACCGTACTTCTCCAAACAACGAGGTTTATTACACACTCAAGTACCCGTCCAAGGCTGTGGTCATCCACCCCACCAATGGAGGTCTCTCCTCCAAGCGTGAACTTGTGTATCAACAGAATATCACTGCCACCCATGCCAATGTCCTGGAAGTGGTTGTCATAGCAACAGACCTAGGAACTCCTCCACTGTCCTCGGAGACGATGGTCAAGATCAACGTACTGGATGCCAATGACCATGCCCCAATATTTGAAAAGAGTAGTTACTTCTCGGCAGTGCCTGTTACCGTGGGACATGGAGCAAGAATTCTCCAGGTCAAGGCCACGGATAGCCTCGATGTCGGGGTCAACGCAGAGGTAGAGTTCTTCATGGTATCTGGCAATGGATCTGGCTACTTCACGGTGGATACAACTACAGGTAAGGCTTTATTCAGCTATATAGCTTCAGTTGATAAAGCTGCCATTATTACAATGTAGAACTTCAGGTAAAGTTGTTGGTAATGTCTTGGTATCTTTTTATAAAAAAACTTAAAATTCATGACTAATTTTGTTTAATATGTGAAACTATGAAACTTGAACATTATTGAATTGAGGAATCACTGAAGTTTAAACAAGGAATTGTCTGTTTTGTAGGGTTCATAACTGTGGCAGCCGTCTTGGATGCTGATAAACAGGACGCTGACTTTATTCTCATGGTGGAGGCACGTGACAAGGGAACTCCCGTCATGTCGTCTGTCACCACAGTGAGGCTGCGCATCACAGGGGTCAATCTGCATGCACCTGTGTTTGTCACAACCGTGTTTGAGGTCACTGTTGATGAAAACATGGCGATTGGCCGAGAGATTGCAAATATATCTGCCACAGATGCAGACGTGACAGGACCTAATGGGCGAGTACAGTACAGCATTGCCAGCGGTAATCCTGACAACTTGTTTGCTCTCAACAGTGTGAACGGTGCCCTAACCATAGAGAAAGCCTTGGACTATGAAACGACAATGACACACTACCTCAACATCACTGTACGCGATCAGGGCCTACTGTACAAGGAGATTTCTAGGACATTTACTGTGTTTGTGAGAGACGTTAATGACCAGGTTCCAGTGTTTAACCAGACACAATATGATGCTTACATCCCCGAAAACTCTCCCAGCGGTGAGAGAGTGATCAAGGTGACTGCAACAGATGCTGATACCGGAATTCATGCAGACATCGAATATTACCTTGACGACACTAGTCGCTTCAGCATCGAGTCAAAGACAGGAATCATTCGATCACAGGGCCAGCTAGACTATGAGTCGCAGTCATTGTACACTGTCACTGTAATGGCCATCAACCCCGGCACCACAAAGAAAGGCTCCACAAACATTCATATTCACCTGACCGGGGTCAATGAGTACTTCCCACAGTTTATGCAAAATGAATACTCCTTTACTATCACTGAGTCGGTGGCAGATGGTTCGCCCGTTGGCAGCGTGCATGCCAACGACAACGATCAAGGAGAGGATGGCGTGGTGTACTATTACCTGATCGGCTCTAGCAATACCAAAGGCTTCAAAATTAACTACAGCTCCGGCCTTATCACCGTGTCCGGCCGCCCCGACTATGAGAGCTCTCCTCAGATTGACCTCAAAGTTCTGGCAAAGAACTGGGGCAGTGTCCAGGGTAACGATACTGACCAATGTACTGTGACCATCAAAGTCACTGATGCTAACGACGCCCCTGTATTTAACGAGAGTGTGTACAGAGCGAGCGTGAAGGAAGGTTCCGGAGGGGGTGTCAGTGTTACACAAGTTTTCGCCATTGACAACGACAACAAGCAATCTGACCCACAGTTCTACTATACCATTCTGGGTGGAAACCTTAATGATGCATTCGTGGTTGACAGAGTGACAGGAATGGTGAGAACATCAGGTTCAGGAAACCTTGACAGAGAGGTAGACGCCATGTACAACATCACCGTTGGTGCTGTCGACTCGGGCGTGCCACCTCAAACAGGTCAGTTTCATATAAGTACTTGGCAGTACACTTTCTTGTAATCCATTGGTTTTCAAGTATAAACAGTGTAACTGCTGATTAAGTAGAACAGAATTACCATGAGACATATATATTATATTTGGTTTGCCACCTTATGGTGCAATATGAAACCAGGTTTCTCTTGACTGAAAGTTAGAGCTGAAGTCTTCAGATTTAGCAATTTCGGTTTCATTACTAGGTAATAGCCTCAGATAACTTGTATCTGGATTTTCAGTAAATAGTTCTATCCCAATTCGTTAAGAAATATATAGGAGATAACAATTTATGTTTTATTGAGGATTAAATGTTGGCTTTTTGTTTTACAGGTTCGGCCACTGTGCAGATAACGCTGGAGGATATCAATGATAATGCACCATACTTCGACCCAGTCATGCCGGTGGGGTACATTCGAGAAAACAGTGCGATAGGGTCATCGGTCATGATGCTGCTGAGTCACACCTTCGACAAGGATCTGCCGCCCAACTCTGGGTCGTACACGTACAAGACTGTTGCTGGGGACGACTACAACTTCTCTATATCTCCCACCACGGGTCTCATCCAAACCAAGGCTGCCATTGATCGGGAACAAAATCTCGACTTCAGCATTCCTGTAGTTGTGTCTGAGTCTGGTATATTGAACAAGCTGTCGGCGACCTTGACTTTCCATGTGATTGTGGAGGATGTGAATGACGAGTCCCCGTTGCCTAGGAACATGGCGGTACAGATTGCGGTGATGGACGGAGACTACCCGATTATGCCCGTTGCTGATGTGCACCCCTTGGACAGAGACACCATTGGCCAGTACCAGTGTTGGTTACAAAGTGATGGCAACAGTATCTTCGAGATTCCATCAGAATCGTGTGACCTCAGGATAAGAAACAAACCAACTGCATCAAGGTATACATTAGATGTGACGGGATCAGATGGTTTAAATTCTCCCAACGCCAACTATACAGTGAGTGTCAACATGGTTGCCATTGACAACAACACTCTACAGAACACAGTGATTATAAGGATTGAAGACATCACGCCTCGATCGTTCCTGGAGAATTCCTACACTCTGTTTCTCACCTCGCTGTCACAGCTGTCTGTGGGTGACACTGTGCTGATGTTCCACCTGACCTCACTGGGTGATGACATGCTGGTGTTCGTGGCCATACAGAGGTCAGATGGTAGCTACGTTCTGGCTGACATCCTCAAGGACAAGATAGCCAACAACCTTGCTAAGATAGAAGCAGACGCGGGTATCTCTATAACAACAGTGGGATACTCGGTGTGTGGTTCAACAACCTGTGCAAGTGATCAAGGTGGAAAATGTGTGAACCAGATTGCTGTTGGTACTGGAGCATCAGTGGCTGATTCCAGCTACCAGGTGATTACCTCCCCTAGCCTGACCCTAGGGTACTACTGTATCTGTCCACCTAACATGTCTGGGGACACCTGTACCCAGACCGTGGAGAAGTGTGGCGGTGATTACTGTCAGAACGCCGGTACCTGTGTCAATGATAACTTTGGTAACCCTGTGTGTGCCTGTGTTCCTGGCTGGACCGGTACATACTGTGCCTCAGATGTGCCAGAGTGTAACAGCAAACCCTGCTTGAATGGAGGTCAGTGTGTAGAGAGTCCTGGCTCGTACTCTTGTCGGTGTCCTGATGGTTTCTATGGGGATCACTGCGAGATCGGACAGGACCACTGCAAGAATACACCTTGTAGGAATGGAGGCACATGTAGGAACCAGCAGGAAGGCCGGGTATGTGATTGTCCTTTTACCTACTGGGGAGACAGCTGTGAGTCCACCAGTGTTGGCTTTGAGGAGGGTTCCTACATGAAGTTCTCCTTTTCATCTGTCCAGTACAACAAGCTGATAGATGTGACGTTTTCCACCCTAAGATCTAACGCCCTTCTCCTGTACAACCCGGCTGTCACCAACAACAAGTTTGTGGCTCTGGAAATCATTGGAGGCTTTATACAATTCTCCTTTAACATCGGCACATCAACGTCACAAACCATCAAGGTCAAGGTCAACAAGAATGTGTCAACAGGCCAGTGGTTCAGGGTCAAGGTCACAAGAGCGGGGCAGGTCAGTAAAATCTATAGAAACAACATGTATCAGACTGGAAATTCCTACATCTAAGTAAATAATTGTTAAACAAATAGTTATATCTTACAATACCTGTTCATGTATCTAATGTAATAAAATCACCTACATAATATATTTCTGAAAGAAATAATTTTGTTGATTACGAAGTGTTTTTTTCTCTCTGAAAGGTGGAAAACAGCATGCATTGTAATTGGAGTCTAGGCCAGGGCTTGATATATTATTGGATTTCATTATTTTCTCTGTAAAGTAAATTTTACTTGTTTTTATGAAACTTACATTATTATTTTATTCTATTTTGACAGAGATTGGATGTCCATGTCCAAGACTGCCCAGCCAATGGAGAGGAATGTCAGTCATGTGAGGACGGTAATTCCTTCTGCCACGGTTACGACTCGCAGAACGCAGGGTACGTACCTAACAGCCAGAGAAACCGTTCTATAACAGACAGCTTTCTTCGGGAACACATTTTTAGTGTGTACAATTTAAGTAACAAAATTACAGAGGATACCAAATAATTGTTAAATATAAGTCGGACCACAGTAGTGTTTCTGTTTAAATCACATTTTAATGTGACAAATGATGCATGATATTAAGAGGAACACATGATATTAAGGGGAACATGTGATATTAAGAGGAAAATACCAAAAATGACCTCCTTGAAATTGCCTCCTTGGGACCAAGTTTTGAAAAGGCAAGGAGTAATTCTGTACCTTGGCAGAAAATTATCAAAGTAAAACAAACAATTCATTTAAAAGCAACAAAAGATTTGGGATTATATATATACTGACAAATGAATTCAACAATCACAACAACAAAATGTCACATAGTAAAATATGCTCCGTTCGTTTTGGTGAAAAACAATCAAGAATTGACACAACCCAGTAACAGTAGTTGAATTGTTTCCATCAGAATTTGTTAGATATCTTATTCAACGTAATGACAAAATGGACGCTATAAAATGGAGCGATGGAGAAGGACAAAACGTTTGTACTTGTAGCCAGATAGTGGGCTGTTTGATTGTCCTTTAATCTCACAAGGAACATGTAACCCAAAACTTTATATAGGAGTTTAAAAACTTGATTACTGTTACATTGTATCTGTCTGTGAATGGAAGCTGTAGACACGCCTGAGCGATTCTGTAAGACGGCCAACCCGATTAATGGTGGAATGCACGCACATTGTAGTGATTGTACCACTTATAAACCCGTGTGATACTGTCTGCTACCATATTTACGCTCTCTAGTTACACAGTCTACAGAATTCGTCATTAAAAGTATTTCCTCTGCATAAAATATCATATACGGTTATATGTGTTAGGGTACATGGTTATATGTGTGTGGGTACAATTGAAAGGCTGCCTTGAGTTTTTGTGACATGGATCACATGACTATGCGGTGGATGTTTCATCTGTTGGCATGAAATTTGATGTGTGCCTGGATTTAGGGATTTAGTTACCAGTGTAGATGTATTATAGGAAGACCGGGTCGAGTTAATGGTGTTATTTACAACAGGATGTACAATGTCCTCCATCATAGAGTTTGAAGAAATATTAAGGAGTTTAAATAATTAGTTGTGACCTGTGTGTGTTGTGTACCATCTCTCTGTATTTTTGTCGTGACAAAGAGTACAGAAGACACACATTGTTTGGTGTATGTTATAAAGTAGGTCACAAAATATATTTAAGGCATTCTTATTGCATCAAAACAAATACCTACATCATTGACTTGGTTACATGGGATCACTTACAGATAGAAAGACTTACCCTATCAGGATTTTAATGGTTATATAGACATCTAGCCAAATAAAATCATTTTTATTTGGCTATATCATTACCTACACACAGACTTGCTGGTTTTGGAGGGACACTCCTTATTTCCTCTGAAACATTATATAAAAATATTACAAGACACCCTTTTGACAAAATAAAAGTCTCAGCTTCCATAGTTAAAGCTGTTCTGTGTTCAGCCCCCTTCCCNAGCGATAAATAAATCAAATAAGGATACCTGGAAAGTATACTTTTCTATAACCAAACCATTTAACATTCTGATCAAGGCTTTAACCCGTTAGTAGGCGATAGTCTATCATTTTATAACAGTGTGTACCTCTGTTTACAGGAACCTGTATCTCGGCGGGGAGTTGAGTATTGGTGGAATTGGAGACATCACAGAAATCACCAGTCGAAACCAAATTGTTACACACGATTTCATTGGCTGCATAAAGAACTTCTACTGCAATGACAGTGACCTGATAACACGTTCGGGCTACCTTGCCAAGGTGAAGGTCAAGGACACTTGCCCAAGGTCAGAAGGGAAGAGTGTGTGTACAGGTATTGTCTGCAGCAATGGTGGTGTTTGTGTGGACGAATGGAGCACGGCCCGTTGTCGGTGTCCGGAGAAATACAGTGGGACTTTTTGTCAAATTGGTGAGTTGGTCAAAGATGATCAAGCATTGTCATTTACATTGTTGAGAATTCAAAATCTTTTCCTGGGTTTAGCTGTAAGAGTACAGTGATTTCATACTTTGAATGTTGTGAATTACAGCATTAATGATGTTTTTTGTTTTTGCTGTTTCAGAAGTAAAACCACTTGGATTTGGTGCCAACACAATTGTACAATTCACACAGAGGGAAAGTTACTATAGGGACAGCGTCGTTGGCACGGCAACCAACAGGAAGAGGCGGGCCACTGACACTTCCAGTGTGTTCATCAGATTCCGCACTACAGCTCAAAATGGTCTCCTGTTCTATGCCTCTCAGAACTCGGACTATAGCGCCCTTCTATCTGTAAGTGTTGTTGTCAAAATAGAAATTCGTTATAATTATAATAATAATAATAAAGGCTTTATTTATTCTTGATAGGATATTGAGCATTAAGCTCATCTTACATATGGTCAAGATACAATGTATGATAAAATGTACAATATTTATAGCAGGTAAAGATTTTAATGACAAGGAAATAACATAGATATTTATTATCACAAGTTAATGTAATCAGGCAAAGAAATGACATAAAATTGTATCTTCATCAGAAAATTGTATAAATGTGCACATGTATTATGGCATGGAAATCAAATAAGTAAATGATGTAAAGTCATAGTAACCGTATTGTAAGGAAATGAAGGAAAGACAACAACTGGAACAGAGACAGGCATAGACAAATCTACTTATACCTCAGCTCCGAAAACTGAGCGAATCTTCTGATAATAATCTGAAATTTGTGGAAAACAATAATGGATAATTGAGGTATCTCTGGGTTGATCAAGATCATAATAACACTAGACATTGAACATAGGAATAAGTTACAGTCATTCTAAGAAATGTTGATTCACGTTAATGATTATTTGTCTACCAGGTAATAGAAGGCAGACTGCAGTACAGTATACTGAAGCAGGGAATACAGACAGTACAACTATTGTCTGTCCAGGTATCCGATGGTAACTGGTACAACGTCACCATCTCTGTCACAGGTAAACACCAATAGGTCAATCATCAGGTAAAAACTGCACAAACAGGCAAGGTTACAGCTTCTGTACATTCATTTATACATTTCTGTTGTTTCCTTTGTAAATTTAAATCTTCACAAGAAATAACTATCACAGATTTAACAGCCCAAGAAAATATCCTGAACTGAATTCAGCCGTGTAGGATCAGTTTCATCATTTTAAGTTGGTGATCATTATTATTTTTCTAAATGTATGGTCAGTTAATGGTTTATTTTATATACTGTAGGTACACAGGTCAGTCTGACCGTACAGGGTTCCCCAGGAACTACCAAGGATTTGACCTCTGCCTTCCTGTTCTCTGACCCTAAAGTGACCACTTTAGCCCTAGGAGGTGATCCTTCATCTTCCTCATCTAATGGAGATGTCAGTCGACAAGGTATGCTGTCCCGATAATATAAAACCTTAGAGAGATACATTATATAACTGTGAAATATTTTACTGTTAAAGACCAATGTTTTTTTAAAAAGCATTCAACCAAGAAAAAGCCTGAAATATTTTAAGAGAATCTGTGTAGTAATATATCACTTGTAATTAATGACATTTTAAAATCAAATCCTATGTAAGGATGCATGTATTGATATTCATGGTTTCTTGATCAGTAACAGTTGTACTCATAGATGGGGTAAATATTTGTTATTAAATACGAATATATATTCAGCCTCTGAGTAAAATATTGATCATTTATCAATACACCAAGAATTGTCTTTTTATTATGGTTTGTTTTTTGGGACATAAGATCCTATTAAACATGTACCATATACATATACATATAGTCACCGACGTTTAGAATGCACCTTTATGTAAGCGTAAATATCTTGTCCAAGTTTGTCCTAATCAAGCTCTTCTCTTCATTAACCAGGTTTTGGCGGCTGTATTTCTGTATTCCGTCTGGACAATCAACCGATCACACTCAATGGTACAACTGACCGATTTGTTGTGGTACCTTCCTCAGGTGTAGAGAACGGATGTTCTGCTCTTTGCTCCGACTCACCGTGTGGAGATCGTGCGTGTACCCCAGTAGGGGAGGAAGTACAATGTGGTCCCACTGTTGATGATGCTGCTGGAATCGGCATTGGTGTTATTGTGGTGATAGCATTCTTTGGAGTTCTCATTATTGTGATCGTGGCTGTGTTTATCTTCTGTCGTATCAGACGACGGCAACAGAATAAATCAAAATCGGGAAATGCCAAAATGAATGGCAATGCTCATGTGAATAAGAATTTCACCGACAACAGTGCACATAGTCATCAGGACTCTGGGTACGGCGACCACCCAACAGAGGAGGATTTCATCAGCTCCCACATTGATCAGGGACTCACTGCAAGACGCAATCAGCCCAACAGGCCTGATATCATAAGCTCAGACAGGCAGCATCGCAAACAATTTCCTCTGGAGATTGATGACGGAACTGTTATTATAGACAATGGTGATGCTATCAACATGCATATGACAAGTGAGGACATCCCGGAGCATTACGATATAGACAATGCCAGTAGTATTGCTCCGTCAGACATTGATGTGGTGGCACATTATCGTGATTACCGTGGGGTAAACAAACATCCTTACCCACATCACTCCCACCTAAACAATATACACAATAAACCTCACAATAAACATTCCTCTAGGCATGGTCCCAGTCCTCAGACCGTGCCTGGGCACGGCCGCAGCTCCGCGCCCATCAGGGAGAGTCCATCTCCTTATGGTCGTCAAGGAATGACCCACAGTCCTGCTCTGCTGGACCCCTCTCAACTACACAATTCAGCATGCAATAGTCCCGCGGTACAAGGGGCCAGGAACAGCCCCATGAACCACCTTTCTAGGCAGTCACCACACATGAGGTACAGTCCCTTGACCAACCCTAATGTACGGGGGACACCACTGTCTGACCACGTACATCACAGTCGGACAGACTCTGAGCACAGTCTTGCCAGTCATCATAGTCACAGTTCCAGTTCCTCAGTGGCTCGTCCTCCATCTCTTCCTCAGGGCCACCCCTCCCAGCTCAGGGGCAACCCTGTCAAGGTGCAGCCTCCACAGCCACGCCAGGTTAAGGGCCTCACATATGGGGAAGTTAAAAAACTTAATACCCGTCCCCAGCCACCTAGTCCCGAGAGCATGGTGGAAATGGTGTCTTCGTCTAGTGCAAGTCATGGACACCACCCACCCTACATACACAACAGTTCTGTGTTAGAAGCCCCGGACTCAAGCTCCGAGGAAAGTGCAAATGACTCGTTCACATGCTCCGAGTTTGAGTATGAGAATGAAAGGCCTCGAAATGACTTTGATTCATCAAACTTGATCTTATCAAAACTGGCAGAGGTGGAAAATGAGAATCAGGATTATAACTCTCACAATAATAATAATCATAGAAAGTTCATATCAGATGGACGGACTTCAAATGGTGATTCCTTCGGGTCCTCGGAGGATGGTCCCGCAAATGGTGCTAAGCCAATCAATGGTACATTTAACTGGGATGAATTCTTAAATTGGGGCCCAAGTTTTGAGAAGTTAGTAGGTGTGTTTCGTGACATAGCATCCCTCCCGGATGGTGACAATCTAGACGGATCCCCAGAGATCGAAGTTCACCAGGAGGAAGAGGAATATGTATAACCCCTCAGGTCACTAGATGTTTGTCTAATTTATGAATTATAGCCCTTCATTGTGAGGTAGGAGTTTCCTCCCTTTACTATAAAGCATTGCATTATTATTCTTATTATGTTTTCAAATCAATTATGCAAATATGTATTACATTTGCATGAACATTTTTATAAATTTGTAAATTCAGAATTCGGTTTCCTGAGTCAATTTTATGATGTAAAGGAAAAAGAAATTTGTACATAGACATTTGTAAGAAGTGTATGTAATATTGAACTAATTGTTTTTATTTGTCTGAGAAAATGGACGGAGTGAGAATGTATCAGACTTGGTGCAAATGAATTTGTGTATGAAACATCTATTATAACATTGTTTACATTGTATACACATCAGTGTGCTGCAAATTATTTTTCTGAGAGTATTAGTATGAAGAATTCTTTTCTAAGTTGAAGTTTTGTAATGGTGAGTTGTAGACTTGGTCTACAGTATCACAGAATACCCAGTATTACCCTGGGCCTGTATTTATTAATCCAGTATTGCTCAGGCACAAATTCTAGGCTCAAACTCACTTTATTGTAACTTGCTGAAATAATGTAGCGGTCAAGAAGTTAAGTGAAGACATTGGAATGCAGTATCTCCAAAGGTCCTCCAAATAATTGTAAAAATGTGCAATTTGAAGAATTATTTTACTGGAACAAGGATTTGAATTTTTCATGAATACAGGCTCAGAACTTTATCCAAATATCTCCCTTAAAACTGTTGATTCCATTCTTCTCCTTGATTAAAGTTAATTTCTTTTTGTCAGGAAATGTCAAAGTATCAAACTGGTAGGTAACGTTGAAAGCAGATCAATCTATCATGGTCAAAATCATTCAGAAATGAATATTTAATTTAATGGATTTAATGCCGATATTGAGTCCAAATCATAAATCTTTTGACTTTGGGTATATTTTTTACATCAGCTTCATAGAATTCCTTGACGTGTTTATTTGAGAGTGATTTGTGAAAAAAAGAAACTTTAACATATGTATTGGTCATAAGATGACTGTTAAAAGAGTTTATGTGACTAAGATTGAGTGGAAGTGCTGTGTCAGTTGAGTGTTTGCATCTAAGCTGTGATTTGGGTGTCGTTGCAGTGAACAGCGTGTATGTTGTCCGAGATTCACAGCAGTTGATTTGGAAGTCTGTACTATAACAGGTCCAAGTCTTTCTGAAATAGCCAAGGAGCAAAACCATCAAGTTTACATTCCATCCTAACATTATCCACTTACTGTTCAGCTGGACTAACAAAGTGGTCAGTTAAGTTAAAATTCTGTGTTTGGTCACCTCAGCTGGGATTTCATTTGAGGAGACAGCTTAGCTGAAATCCCATTGGAAGTTTTAGCAGGTATTCCAATTGAGGACTTGGCTGAAATCTCATTTGGGGGGTCCCCTTACATTACCTGGATCTCATGAGTGTGAGGCTGAAATCTCATGTCAGGGCTCTTACCTGAATTTCCCTTAAGATGGTCTGTTTTAAGTAAGCAAGGCTGTTTCTTTGATCAGTGTTGCTTTACAGTTTCTGATAGCTCAGTTTTTCGGAAATATAACAAATTCCTTGGTGTTTTTTTTCTATTCTGAAATGTATTTTGTAAGTTTCCACCATCTGATAGACATGCTAATGTGTTGAAGTGTATATTAACTTATTAATCAAAACGACCTGCTGTACCTACACTGGCATGTCATACTGCTGAGGAGCAACGCTCCAATCATGATATTGCTCACAAAAATCAAAACTTAATTACATTTTATTGTTGTCTCCAGTCTTTTATAATGTTACCATCAGTATACAGCATTAAACTAAAAAGGATTTTTCTATTTCCACGTACTTGAATTCATATTCTTTCCAAAGATCAATATTATTTTACCTTTAGTGTCCAAAGTTTTGATTTGCATCATTTCCCAAAATCAGAACAGACGTTATTTAGTTTGTTCAGTTTTATAAGATCTTATTTAAGAAATATTGGCATTTTTTTTCCACTGAAAATTTGTCTTGCTTTAATATTGTAAATTGTATAACATGTGAAGTTTTATCAACATTTACCAGAAGGTTTGTGTATATCAGCTGTGATTTTTCGAACCAGTGTTTCTATAGACCTATGTTTATTTCTATAGACCTACGTTTCTAAGGATCGGAATGTCTGACGTTGTGTTTATGTTGGTCCCTAACATTTACCAAATATGTATACATGTACCATCGCTCTAGCAATATTACGTCACATATCAGGTCAGATTGATCAACGTGTCAAGATTTTTATATGAAAAATTAAAAAACTAAATATAAATATATAAACTTTGTTTTGTCATCTGTTACTGTTGATGAGTGTAATGTGTAGTGTGAATGAAATGATTGTAACTCAGTATAGCTGTCAAACCTCCCTCATTAGGAGGGTATAGCTGTCAAACCTCCCTCATTAGGAGGGTATAGCTGTCAACCCTCCCTCATTAGGAGGGTATAGCTGTCGGCCCTCCCTCATTAGGAGGGTATAGCTGTCAACCCTCCCTCATTAGGAGGGTATAGCTGTCAACCCTCTCTCATTGGGAGGGAGACTCCTTTTGACCAAAATTTACCAATCTCCCTTGAAACTTCCTGATTCAAGTCCATGCAAACTCACCGAAACTCCAAATCTACATTCTGTGGTCAAGTGATCTCCTGGTTACTGCAGAAGGTGTGTAATGATCATAACAGGTGTGTTTGAATCAAATGAATGCTATTTGGAGTTTTTTTGATGCATAAAAACAAAGATAAATTGAGCAAAGCAGTTTCAGTCGTATTTCAGACTTTCTCCCTCACTGGAGGTTTCAGAGGTTGACACCTAGGACTCGGTTGCGGAAAAGTTCAACCCAGATTTCTAATGGAACTTCTTCTCTGGACACCAATATCCTGAAAAAGTTCACCCACAGAACAATTGATATATGGAACATCTTGCATCAAAACACTTGTTTCTGGGGAAAACACTCGCATAACAAACTGAATGCATTAATTCAAGAATATCTCTACAATGTAATTCCATCCTTGATATATTTGTATCCAGCCAGGGAGATTAACAAAGTTTCAATGTATGAAGTACATAAAGACAGTCAACAGAAAACAAATTTCATAGGTTAATATTTTCCAAAGGCACTTCCTGTTTAGATGTGATAGAGGTGGAGAGGTACTATTACAGATTTCGGTTAGAAAATTTAACAAAAGTGAAAATCTCTAATAACATTTATTTGTATACATGTTGTGTCTTTCCTTATATATTTGTTAAACTCAGATAAATTAACAAGTAATTGTGCTATTGCAGCCAGATATAGGGAAGACTGGTAAGATTGCAAGATTTATCTCCCTTGAAGTGGTGCAATATGGCACTGATTTTTATGTAGCTATCGATAAAAAAACTTATAAATTATTTTCTACTCATTATTAAAAAAAAATACTTTATGAAAAACGTGGATTGGAACATAATTTATCTGACTGATCATGAAATTTTGGAAGAAAAACACAGGATGTTGCCAGAGCGTAATGTACTTATCTCCCCTGTATCAGATAACTCGACTATCCACTAGACCTATTGGTCAATTTTCATCTAAATATTATACAAATATCAATAGATGGATACACAAAATTTTGGTGTTTAATCACCAAAAGGATATCTTTCAAAATATTAATAAGAGTAAAATTACCATAACACAACCCATGGCATTTTAACCGTGGAGGTCTTGATTGGTACAGAAAAGATAACAGATGTAAATAGTTTATAAGCCAACAATAATTTTATTTATCACAGTAAACATGTTATAGACAATCTCGACAACTAAACAGTCACATCCTTTGTCTGACAACGATTTAAATAGACAAAATAGAGGAAAATAGCATGGCGCCCGACCACTAAACCAAACATTGATGTTTAGACATTTATGTTCTGCCATATGAGCTATGACCACAAACACAACACTGTATTTACAACATAGATCGAGTATTACCTTGACATGTGTAGATAGTACTTGGTACAAGGGTTTGTTACCAGGCAACAATTAAAAACGGGATGAAGAAAAATAACGCATAGGTATTAAAATGCAGAAACTAAATTTGAAGAGATTCCCTCTACAAAATGAGGTTTCTGGTCAACGGTGTTCAAGTTTATTTGTGAACAAATGGAATTTACAATCATTCATGTGTAAATATTAGGTGGAATGTAACTTCTAGCAGTCCCACAATAATATACTAGGTAGTAGCCATGCACTATTGTAATATCAAAGTTTTAAGTACTTATCAAAGTTGATGTAATCCTTATACAAACGACTTTTTACTTACATACAGTTGTGTGTAGAAGGTGTCACAACTATTAAATACTGCATGATGTTCAGACTGGTGCTACACATTGTTCATCAGTACTACATGTTTTTAAGCCCAGTACTGAAGTAATTTTAGACCAGTACTGTACTATAGTCAGTGGTCTTCCGGTGATTACACTCGATAACCAGACAGGATACAGAACTTAAATATAAATCTAATATACAGCCATATTTAAGTCTCTGGTGAGACTTTTATGATTGTAACATGTAAGAACCATCGCTTTGTGTGCTGCTATTCTCTAGAACTATAGGTAATCATTTTTCTGTTCTGATGTAGACAAGGGGAGGCAACTGGATCAACATACTATCACATCACTGAACACGGATGGACTTCAATGCTCTGATGAAACAAATGAATTAGTCCAGTCAATGTACTAAGTCCAGCTAATTTACTAAGAATACATTTATATTTATGTCAGGACCTTTTCCTATGCACAAGAATAAATAATTTACACCATGATTTGTTCTATTTTCAAACAACATTGATAATCTAATTTTAAGTTTAATTATAATTATTTCCTCAATGTACATCAACACTTATGATTGGTATTCAAATGTTTTTGATATGCAGTGCTAAACTAATAATAAAGACAAATGATGGGAACTAACAAAGATATACACAGAATATTGATAAGTTTGACCTTTGACCTTCACTGATGACCATCTAACAGGTATAATTGTGATGTTGATGTAACTTTTACAGCGCACAGACACGCCACACAGATGTACAGAGTGTTTACTATGTAATCCCTGAAGACTGCAGACCATGTTAACCATTCAACTGCCTGGTAATGCCTCAATAACACAACAGTGCATTACATTAAGGGAAAATGCTTTTTACCATAATTCCCAGGGTAATAATAGGGTTGTCTTGGCAGACTTAAATAAATACAATATTATATACAGTACAACCTTGTCATGTTAAAGTCATTAGGATCTCCTTACAGAGTAAGTATTTGATTAATACACACATATATAATATCATGGAACTGGAAATTATTATAGAATTTAAAAAATCCTTTAAATAATTGAAAATGTAGGTTTTATTGCACATGTATATAGGTGATATTAGCAACATAACTGTTTCCTGGTGGGTCTGGATCCCGTCGTTAGTTTATTTCACACATCTGTTCTTATAAGTAGAATAATGCCAATCAATATCGACACAAACCGGTAAAGAGATAAATCTCTAAACAAATAAACCTCCTTATCCTTGTATTTGATTTAATCCTTATCCTTGTATTTGATTTAATCCTTATCCTTGGATTTGATTTCATCCTTATCCTTGTATTTGATTTCATCCTTATCCTTGTATTTGATTTCATTAACATCAATTTAACACTAAACATGTAACATATATCATTGTCGATATAGAAGTAAGGTCCGCTGTAATACAGCAATATAACTGGTACTATGTAGATGTTTTTCTTATACAAAGAATTAAACACATGTCCAGACTTAGTTATACCAGATGTTAAACAAGCAGATATGAAATGTGTTAGGGTATTGTACCTTGTCATACCAGATACGAAATGTGTTAGGGTATTGTACCTTGTCATACCAGATATGAAATGTGTTAGGGTATTGTACCTTGTCATACCGGATATGTTATGTGTTAGGGTATTGTACCTTGTCATACCAGATATGAAATGTGTTAGGGTATTGTACCTTGTCACACCAGATATGAAATGTGTTAGGGTATTGTATCTTGTCATACCAGATATGAAATGTGTTAGGGTATTGTACCTTGTCATATCAGATACGTAATGTGTTCGGGTATTGTACCTTGTCATACCAAATATGAAATGTGTTAGGGTATTGTACCTTGTCATACGAGATATGAAATGTGTTCGGGTATTGTACCTTGTCATGCCAGATATGAAATGTGTTAGGGTATTGTACCTTGTCACACCAGAGATGAAATGTGTTAGGGTATTGTATCTTGTCATACCGGATATGAAATGTGTTAGGGTATTGTACCTTGTCATACCAGATATGAGATATATTAAGGTACTTGTACCAAGCAAAATCAGATAATAATTATAATAAGGTCTTAATACCTAGCAATATTAGATATTCATGTGTCCGCTAGATAACCAAACCAATCTGTAGTGACATGGATGTAAAACTACTCATTAACTATATTAGGGCATTTCTACATAGATAAATTTCAAATGGCACAACAAATTATATTTTTCATCATACAGGATATACATGTATAAACAAATAATTGGGTATAGAGACCAACCAGGGGAACTGATTATCAGTCTAGAACATAAGTCACCAATGTTACATGTTTGACACCAAACAAGTGGAAAGTCTTATCACTCGGTCTGTTGGTACCTCGTAAGTCCTGAATACTCGCTCATTAGTCTCTAGTATTATAATAAATTAACTTTATGAATTCACTTTGATAATACATGTAGTATAAAACATTTTTATACCTGATATAGTGTTAATTCTCAAACACCTACTAAAATTTGTTAAAATTCTTATTACATACCCCGGTAGGTGATAGCATCTTGTTGAGCTTATCATTTGCAATACATGTACGGTTACGTACCTATAAACTTGACGTGTACAGTTGATCCTAGAGGGCCTGGCTTCAGTTTCATAAAATAATCATATGTTAACAAGGATTTATCATTAAGTGAATTTTCCCAATAACAAAAGCTTTGGAAATAAGGGAATATCTAAACCAAGCTTAGAAACATCATGAAAGCATGGAGTTGACCTTTAAGTCAAATGAATTTTGTCCATCATATCGATCAACATTTCTTGTGCCATAATAAACAAATTGGACGACAAGAACTAGAAAAGCTGGCCTTCAACAATCCTATCACAGATCTGAAATAAAAGGTGGGTATTTTATTGTGGCATTCCTTTGTTGGATCGAGCCGTGCAGAAGTCCTTGACGACCTCCTTCCCTGTCGCCTTGGCGGCCCGCTTGGCCAGGGCCTTGATACCGAGCTGGTCCACGTTGTATGCTGTCATGGCCACATTTCCCATCGTGTACAATGTATTCTCTGTCAGCTTACTGGCACTCTGTCCATATCTGGTCAACAAAGTAATAAATATCATAACGCTACCCCTCTGTGAGCCTAATTTTACAACTTATAATCCCAATATTATGCATTTCTGCGGTTTAGTTATTTTAAAAAGTTGTTCACTTATTTGACAGACCTACATTCACCACAAAATATCTAAGCTCTTCATTATGTAGCTATACAAGTACATATATCTGTGTTTTATACAAGTACATATATCTGTGTTTTATACAAGAAATAAGCATAGGAAATATGCTATATCATGGTATGGTAGCTCTTCTTAGATTTTCACCTGAACAAGAAGTGAATTTTTATGTTGTCTCTGGTGTGGTGTTCATGTTGAGCCTATTTTTTTGTTTTAAAAACAGGATCTTGATACTCTGAAATTGGGAGAGTTTGCAATGAAAGTGTTAAAAACTGGACTTTCACATCCTGAATGATCAATTTCTTAGAAAAAATACATTTTCGAAAAATTTGAAAAATCTTAGAATGTACATTAATCTTGTTGTTTATTCATTGCATTTCAATATGGAATGGGTCAAATGATCCCCATTTACACCAAAGAGTAGGTGCTGTATTTTAAAACAGAAAGGTACATAGATCCTGCGTATTTACCGAAAATCATTTCTCTGACCATACATAGGATTTGTCACTTACTTGTGGTCAACAGTATGGACGGTTTCTTGAGCAATATTTCTAGCCAACACTTTTGCAGCTGATTCAAGGGAGATATAAACAGTTCCAAATCCTGCAACAAATTTTATACAATTTAATGTTATATCAGCACAATAAAAGCTACTTCCCAAACATATTCCTTCTGCTTGAAAAGTATAGATTGCAGAAAGATTCATATAGTACAACCAATTCAGAGTGTATGTGTGACGGTTCAATGTCTAGTACGATACATACTCCAAAATGATATGTCACCTTTGTCAGACAAATGACCAGTGGAGTGTATGTACACAAAGGGTAATTTATGTAGGAGTTTGACGTCAATTTGTCTACATATAAGCTTATGAACACTTAATTGCAAAAGAGGATGAATCAAACAAAAGGATTCGGCTATGATTTGTTTAGTATTTGGTCATAGATGTGCAAGAAGCCACTGACATAATATACCACAGCTGGCCAGTTCTGAATCGAGATAAGGGGGCTCATTGACTTTTGCAGCAGAGAATTTTTATAACAAGGTAAATTTATTTAATAAATTTCATACCTTTAACTCCTGTTGCAGCAACATCTATGACATCATCAATCTTTGATTTTCCATCTGAAGACTTTTCTGTGACAGATTTAGGAAGAATTTTCTGACCCTGTTTCCTGATATGTGGTGCCACCTCCTTAGCAACGGCCACAGTTGCCTCCCCTAGCTTGTTTACTACAGAGATAAGTTGATGTTTCTGACTTATTCAATATATCATCACATTTACATCAATTTACAATGTTATATAATGAATAATACTTATAACAAGCCATTAAGAACAATACAAATCCCCTCTTGTGTACTAAAGTCTATCAGAGAGCAAATATTTTGCATCTTCTCAATAGAAACTTAACCAGCAATTCATTTTTTGGCAGGGCATACAAATTTATGGTGACATTTGACACATTGAAAAACTTTTTTTTTAATCATTCACACATTTGAAACTACTTATTGTATGATGCTCGACAAGCACCTGTTCAGAAATTATATCATTAAAGTGATGATAATGATCTGATTTACAGGGTTTACCATCATTGTCAATCTTAAGGATGTGCCTCAATGTGTCTGATGTATGTGTGTTGGAGTTGGTATGTTGGTGTATTTGCTTTTCAGCAACAGTGTGGATCTGATGCCCACTTTTAGAGGGCAACCTTACTGAAATACTAAGCTTAAGGCAGGGTACTACTTAACACAGTCACTACATGTACTACCAACAGGTAAAGCATTCATGGGACTACACTTTATGCTGGACATTTAGCAGGGAAAACTGATTACTGACAAAGTTTTTTGATATAAGTAATGATGATCTTGACCTTGTCACTGTGAAACACAAACTCAGATATAAGTAATGATGATCTTGACCTTGTCACTGTGAAACACAAACTCAGATATAAGTAATGATGATCTTGACCTTGTCACTGTGAAACACAAACTCAGATATAAGTAATGATGATCTTGACCTTGTCACTGTGAAACACAAACTCAGATATAAGTAATGATGATCTTGACCTTGTCACTGTGAAACACAAACTCAGATATAAGTAATGATGATCTTGACCTTGTCACTGTGAAACACAAACTCATACAAGGATCTAAGTTTTCATAAATGACAATTTTATGAAGTTTTATCAAAATTCATTTGGAAATGAAGTAACTACAGTGAAAAAAATGTGTGCCTACCAGAATTCAAAATTTTCACCCATGAATTTCACCTTTCACCTATAGCCTTGAAATTTTATAGGAGTCATTCACTTGCCATATATAACTGACTAAAATTTAATGAAATTGGATTTACATACAGATAGACAGATGAAATAATGGGCAGATAAACAGTATCTACCTCCTTTGTAAGAATTAATGAACAAATTCTGCCAGAACTGTACTGTACCAACCATCTATACAACTTGATATTATTATCGCTGATGTCACAGGATCACCCTACAGAACTCTCTGATGCGAGGACCTTTTCTTCTTCGGGGCTTATTCTTATCTAACATTCTAGAACTGCTCACATGCTTATTGACAATTTAATCATGCTTAATATTCTTTCTATTACCATTTCCATTCCTTAAGAGACAGAACAATAACCTTACGAGTTTTGCTTGTTTGAGCCCTTTTGATACATTTAATTTTATGTTTACTATCCCTTATTTCTGATCCTTTAATCACCTCTGCTACATTGTAAATATTTTGATACTACAATTCATACATTCACATTTACCATGAATCTTTTAGTGCATCACACTGAAATTATTTAGCACTTATTCTATTATGCACCAATCAAAAATGGCTAAAGCATTTCACCCTTTCAGGATGTAACTCTTAGCAACTTGATGACATCCCAGTTATTCTCTATTGTACTAGTCACATGACCTTTATTGTCATTGTACCATAGTTGCAAACATCATATAACTGTGCTCTGAAGACGGCCTCCCTTTGGCTGAAACATGTCAGCACGTAGGATGTAAATCAAACATTACATTTTGTACCGGATTCAGTGGTGTTGTTGCTCATCATTTCTATTTTCATTTTCAAATTATGCCAGAATTAATTTGTTAAAGATTGACCTTGACTTACTTATAAATGAGCTAACTTTGATAGCGACATTGGCCCCTGACCTGGCATAACGTGCACCCGACTGTAAACGAGGGTCAATCTCCGCAGCTTTTTCCTCTGGCTTCAGCCTTTCTCTAACTTTTTCTGATCCAAGCCTGATCAAATTACTGGTTTTCTCGGCACCTTTTCCAACTCCCCAAGATATCCAGTCAGCAGCTGCCAATCAAATCACAATATAGGAATATTCTTGAATAATTATTGTAAGTTTTTTGCCCCTATATTTATGGACAAAAATGTTTGAAAAGTACACAGAAATGAATCCAACACACTACTGTACTGAGATACATACTTGCAAGTGATTTCAATTGATACTGCTCAAAAAAATCTAGACAATGTGTAAACTGCTGGATGGAGTAAAGAATTTTGTCTTTAGAATAAACAAACTTGAATTAAGATCATTGACACACAGGAGAGTTTCAAAAATAGAAATAATTTTAGAAGCTAAATATATATAAAAAAATATATATAACAATACTCACCAACTGTTATTCCTTTGGAAATCTTCTCTGATGTAGTTGTCTCCCCTGCTTGTCCAGAAGCTGTCTTTGCTCTGGTTTCCTCCTGTTCAGTTTTGCCCCCTACAACCCCCTCCTGTGGTCCCTTTGTTTGATCCCTTTCACCTGCGGTGGCCTCCGATGACCATCCCGCCTTACTGTCCCCTGTGGCTGCCAGTGGTGGGGCTGAGGGGCTGACAGGGCTGGGCTGCTGCTCCTGGAGTAAGGTCAATGACCCAAGTGTTCTCTCAAAGTTTTGTCTCTCCTCACCAGAAATGTTTTCAGGCAAAATAAGTCCCACAGCTGCACCTATACAAAATCAAATCAGTGGGTTTCTTTTAATGTTTTCTTTAAAAGTTCACTTGAATCATCACACTTACTGTAATCATCGTAATTAGTGCAATGGGCACTTACAAAATTGGGTTAAGGGGTGGCTTATTTGGATAATAAAATGTGAGATACAGAAAAAGTTCTGAAACTTTAACTGCTGTTTCACTACTAGTGTGACTGGAGGTTTGGAAACTTCACAGGAAGCTCAGTCATGATCATCACACTTAAGTCTCTGCATTAAAGTGTAAGTACAAATGTAATATAAATCACTGACCAGGCCTGGGAGAAGTTTATATAATTCCAATTCCTTTCACAGTCAACAAAAGAGGGGGAGGGTAGTTATAGGGGGAGGGGTACTATTTATGGCAAATACGGTATATTGCTTTTTTATGATTGGATGATTGGAACTGTCAGATATTTCAAAATTCAAGTTCCTTTCATTTCTAAATATTAATACATGCACTATGTAAATGAGCTAAGCAGGAATAAAACAATTTGAACAAATAATTTCTTTTTTAAAGTTACACTCAGTTACATCAGAAAAACCAGAACTAATACATTGTCTTCCTTCATTCAAAAAAGAAACATAATAGATCAAAAAATAAAAAATAAATCTACTCACTACACAATAATTATCTTAGTGAAATTGAAAAAAAAATGAGTTAATAATTCTCTCATACAAATATCAGTCCCTTTCTAAAAATTTAAGGAGACCTTTTTATATTTAAATTATTTCTAGCCTTTAGGATTGATTGCCAGCTTTTATCTAGAATGAGAACAATCCAAAGTCTTTTGGAATACCTTGCTGTTGTGAGGACATATCGGGGAATATGTAGGCCCCATTGGTGGCCCTCAGTGCAGGCGAGGTCCCAGGCACCAAGGGGTAGTACCAGTCGTGGACCTGAAGGAAGGCTGGTGGTCTCTGTATGTTACTTCCCTCACTCAAAGAGTTCTCGTTAAACTTTGCGATTCTTAGAGCAGAGGGGTAGGAAGGAGCACTCACAAAGCCTTCAGGAGAAATGTAAAATATCTGGACACCATCAGAGATTGACAATATTTCAGTAGCATTTGATTCTAACGAGTCCAATCCACTCTGTGAGTCACTCATGATACTGTCACCAATAGAAACAAAAGCCTCCTCACTCATGTTTGAATCTGTCCTAGACATGGCTTGTTCATATGATGGTGGGGATTCAATGTCCATTGCACTCTCTAATGATGCGTGACCGTTTGTGTGGTTATTCACCTCGGACATTATTTGAGCCTGAAGTGTTTGCAGCCTGTACGTTATCTGCAACTTTGTCTTTGTCATTTTCTGCTGCATTTGTTTCGCCGTATCTTTGTCTTCATCCTTTTCGCAAACTTTCTCAGCATCCATGTCCAGAGCTTGTGACAGGTTTTTTAACCCATCCTCGTATGACTTAACTGCAGCGTCTATCTGACCCTGCTCGTCCAGAGACAGGCCCTTCTCTATGTTCTCGTAGGCCTTATCGTGACACTTCTGCATGCTTCTAAAATTCGCCTGACCAAGTATGCCACCTGGTGGAGGCGGACGGGGAGGTCTTTCTCGACCTTGGGGTCGAGTTGGCATTTGGCACTCAGCCATTATATACTGAAATAAAAATGGAGATTCAAGTTAAAGATCAATGTCATAATTGTGTCTTCCAAACATAGTCATGGGAAATAATCTTCAATTAGGTAAACTTTGCATCAGACTAATAGAATCCATTCTTGATGTGAGGTATGGATAAGGTTATTCTGACCTTGACACATTATAAGCATTATGGTACTTTCTATCTACAATGTTTATAACATATCAAGCATCACAACATTACCTGTTATGAAATGACCCATTTATTGTCAGTTCATTTATCAATCTGGATCATATGACACTTTGGTGGATTTACATTTATATACTGTCATAACATGTTACTAGGCTATTTTATAATGATGCTTATTTTTAAGATAGCATCAAGCTTAATGGGTTTTTTTCTGTGTGGTCAGTACTATCAGGAAATGTGGAATTCTATGGCTATGACACAACAAGTATCTCACACATATCAATAAATGGTTTATTTATTTTTCAAAAACTATCCTTATTATCACCAACCGCCACTAGATTTCATCAGCAGAGTCCTTGGTATGCAATCGTCCAAATTTCCCACCTCAGTAACACAATTTTGTAGACTACGCAAATTACACAGAAGTGACTAATCAGCTAACCATACTGTTTCGTACTGAAACAGAATACATTTTCTATTTAGAAAAATTCTGACCACCTCATTTTGTTGATTAGTCACTCCTGTGTAATTCACATAATGTACAAAAATGGTGTCGCTCAGGTTGGACATTTTGAACAATTGAACACCCGAGAACTCTACTGAAGGAATTTACCAGCTGTTGGTGATAAAAAGGGCAGTTTTAGATAAATAAATAACACAATTATCAGTATTATGTGTTGTGTCATTGCAGATTTTTGATGTCAGCACCTCAAAACTCTCAGACAAATTGTTTTACCATAGGTCATTCGTAATTATTTTGAAGAAAATATTAGCCTTTTAACACATTACCTACACTGATGTTATCCTATATGAAATACTGCATTGAAAACGAAACTGGTCCTCAATATGCTCAACGACATTGGCTAATGACGTCGATGTTGGCCTATCTGAAGTTGGTTGTTAGCCCTTTTGATAAGCTGTCATTGGTTAACAACACATTGTCACGAGACATCACGAGTTAGAAGAATATCTTACCTTTTAACGTCCTCGTGGAATTAATCTATAATCTAGGCCTTGTTCAGTGGAGACGGATGCGTTTTGTTATGATCGTGAAGTGCGTGAAAATGAGTCACCCGGAAGTTGATTTATACTTTTCGGAATGTTACCTTACGTATACGTATATTCCGAAACATTCCGATTACAGAGTCAAGAGACTACTAAAGATCTGAATGGTGACCGGAACTGACAAGATTAAAGCGTCTTTTAGGACCAGTGCCGTTTTCGTTTAAACGTCCAAACCGGTCGGACCACAGCTGTTCGTTTATCAAATAAGGCCTCAATATTTTTTCCAACATAGTACACCCCACCCCAGGAAATTTGGACCCCCCCCCCCCCCCCCCAGATAGGTATCTGGATCCGCCTCTGCATTCCTCTGGATCTTTAAAACAAGCAATCAGAAATTGTTCTTAACATATTTGATCAATGTCAAGCAATATTTAAAAGTCATCATTTGATAAAAATTGAGAGCCCTTCACTTAATCATGCTGCAAACTATAATGACCCTAGACCTCTATTATTCAGCAGTTGCTAAAAATAAATATGTTTAGATCACAGACTTAGATAATCTAATTCCGTGGTTTAAATGAGCTTCATAACCATATTGTTACTTTCGTCATAGTCAACAATCATCCTCGATATTCCACAGGTTACGCTTACTTACGCTCTCTGTACCCCTGGAATAGTTGGATCATTTGACATCAAAAGAATCTGTCAGCCACGTAACGGTCAAATGGGGTGTCGCTCCTTTGTAATGGAGTCCGTCGATTTACCCAATACAACCCGTTGTAATCTTCAAAGTACATGTACATAGCCTAGTGATTGGTCAGGGTTTTTCTCCTGAGACCAATCAAATAGCTTTTCGCGTGCCTTCAATTACCAGGGGTGCAGATCTAGAGAGCAAAATAATTCCTGTATGAACTCTATCTAAATCAGAGATTTATAACGATATAAATCTGAAACGTCAATATGTTCTAATCTACAATACATGTACATGTATGACAGAAACTTCAATATGTTCTTATCTACAATACATGTACATGTATGAAAGAAACGTCAATATGTTCTAATCTACAATACATGTACATGTATGAAAGAAACGTCAATATGTTCTAATCTACAATACATGTACATGTATGACAGAAACATCAATATGTTCTAATCTACAATACATGTATGACAGAAACGTCAATATGTTCTAATCTACAATGCATGTACATGTATGACAGAAACATCAATATGTTCTAATCTACAATACATGTACATGTATGACAGAAACGTCAATATGTTCTAATCTACAATACATGTACATGTATGACAGAAACGTCAATATGTTCTAATCTACAATACATGTACATGTATGACAGAAACGTCAATATGTTCTAATCTACAATACATGTACATGTATGACAGAAACGTCAATATGTTCTAATCTACAATACATGTACATGTATGACAGAAACGTCAATATGTTCTAATCTACAATACATGTACATGTATGACAGAAACGTCAATATGTTCTAATCTACAATACATGTACATGTATGACAGAAACGTCAATATGTTCTAATCTACAATACATGTACATGTATGACAGAAACGTCAATATGTTCTAATCTACAATACATGTACATGTATGACAGAAACGTCAATATGTTCTAATCTACAATACATGTACATGTATGACAGAAACGTCAATATGTTCTAATCTACAATACATGTACATGTATGACAGAAACGTCAATATGTTCTAATCTACAATACATGTACATGTATGACAGAAACGTCAATATGTTCTAATCTACAATACATGTACATGTATGACAGAAACGTCAATATGTTCTAATCTACAATACATGTACATGTATGACAGAAACGTCAATATGTTCTAATCTACAATACATGTACATGTATGACAGAAACGTCAATATGTTCTAATCTACAATACATGTACATGTATGACAGAAACGTCAATATGTTCTAATCTACAATACATGTACATGTATGACAGAAACGTCAATATGTTCTAATCTACAATACATGTACATGTATGACAGAAACGTCAATATGTTCTAATCTACAATACATGTACATGTATGACAGAAACGTCAATATGTTCTAATCTACAATACATGTACATGTATGACAGAAACGTCAATATGTTCTAATCTACAATACATGTACATGTATGACAGAAACGTCAATATGTTCTAATCTACAATACATGTACATGTATGACAGAAACGTCAATATGTTCTAATCTACAATACATGTACATGTATGACAGAAACGTCAATATGTTCTAATCTACAATACATGTACATGTATGACAGAAACGTCAATATGTTCTAATCTACAATACATGTACATGTATGACAGAAACGTCAATATGTTCTAATCTACAATACATGTACATGTATGACAGAAACATCAATATTTTCTAATCTACAATACATGTACATGTATGAAAGAAACGTCAATATGTTCTAATGTACAATACATGTACATGTATGAAAGAAACGTTAATATGTTCTAATCTACAATACATGTACATGCATGAAAGAAACGTTAATATGTTCTAAGACAATTAGTTTGACATTGACCTTTTGTTTCTTAAGCATCTCTGACCTTGATAATTGATGTCATGACCTCACAAATATCATGAATGTATAAATGGAAATCTCACGAAACATCAAATGTTGTTAACCATTTTTTATATGTTTCCAATACATCTGTTACGTCGACCTTTGACCTCCCGACCATGAACATTTTCTTACCGTATTCTTGACATCAATTTCTACAATATCTTAATGTGCATTTTTACAAACGACAATACTTAGATGTTTGGCAATATATTGTGTTATCGACACTTTGGTACGAATTTGAATCAACATAACCTAAAGATACGTATTACACAATTTCGTTGAATTCTATGCAATTGTTGTTGAGAAGACGACAGGTTGCAATAGCTCATTTAGGTTTGACCATGGTCTATGTAAACTAAAACTTATAGATTATAGGGAATTATTACTGTCCATAATCCTTTGAATTTTACTTTTCCACTAAATCCAGCAATATATGAACTGACAATCCGCTCAGAAAAAATCCACTCTACTCTGGTTATTTCTGGTACTACTCAGGTCTTTAGTACTTAATAAACTAACATCACATGATCTGTGTTCACATGACATCAAAAATGGTGGACGTCAAAGTTTGTATACAGTAAACTGTCTCTGAAAGTGCTGTTTACATTATGCCAAAGTCATGGATTGCATGGGACAATGGAAACGATGGATTCGTCCTGGTTTTATAGCAATATATTTCATTTTAGCGATAATAGCTCTGCCATTGTGTATAATTGAACTACACAGAGAAGGGGCACCAACCCACGTCCAAGCATGGTTTGCCGGCGGGATATTCGTGATGTGCGCGGTACCCATATCACTGTGGGGTATTCTTCAGCATCTTGTCAACTACACACAACCACACCTTCAGCGACACATAATAAGGTATGATCTTGTAATGCTGTGATCACAACAGCTTCAGTGGTATAACTTTCGAGTTAGCTACATAAATAATAATCAGTACCATCTTCAACTTATATGTACAGATGTAGGCCTACATGCATTAGGAATGTTTCCCTCCAGATTTATCCTTTTAAGGCCCCGTCCTGCTGTCAATGGTGTCAGTACCTCATTTATATAAGAAGTGATTGTTTCTAAATGATGTTTCATACTGAAATTGTTGTAATCTACTTTTGGCATTAACTAGTAGTGTTTAATAGCAGGATTTTAGGTAATTTTCTTTCTTGGGGAGGAGATGGGTGTCAGGTCGTTTCGGTAACAAGTCGTTTCGGTAACAAGACGGAAGTCGTTTCGGGACCTTTTTCCGGGTCGTTTCGGGAGTGTCAAAAGTCGTTTCGGGACATCTCGGGACTTTTTATATGCAGAATTTACTGTCAAATTAGTACTTCTGTAAAAAGGGAAACTTGATCAAGTTGGCCACATTAAATAGGGAAAAGAGTAAAACGAAAACATGTTATCACGATATCAAACAAGGAACCTTAAATAACCAATGAAATTATGTAAAAATAATTGATTGATTAATTGATATTGACCGCGCGTTCGGTTCGGTACTTGGTGTTCGTTCCTCTCTAATTAATAATGGGATTAGTTTAATCAAATTAATAACATGTTGTCAATCAGGTTAATGTTGGCAGGTACCCCCTCAAGCAATCTAAGCGTGGCGCGAATTGGCAAAACTAAATCCCAAGCACGGGTAGGTCGAAGCCGCCATATGCGTACTCTTGTGTACACATAAATCGTGACGTCGTTGCTGAAAGGCTAGGACGAAAGCTGTGTTTACACAGATTTTTACGAAATGGGAAAGAGAAATGTAACTTGTAACATTCATTTATATTTTGATTATATTTTTTATATGTCCCGAAACGACTTGAGTAAGTCCCGAAACTACTTAATTTTGTCCCGAAACCACTTATTACCGAAACCACTTGTTACCGAAACGACTAGCATTCAGGAGATGAGCACAGACAGTTATGCTGGGGTGACCTAAACCTGGGTTATGATGAGAAACTTGAAAGAGAGTTTTTACAATTTAACGAAAGACAGACAAAAACACGGACGGGTATGGACGTTACAAACACAAGGACCTCATGGGCCTCGTAACTTGTTAAAGTTATTGCATTGATGTGTAACAGAACTGCTAATACTTTAACTTCTTCAGCTTCTGTGACCATTGCCCCAAATAATAGTGTCTGTAAAATGGTTTTGATTGGCATTTTAATTACTGTAAATGTGTTTGTACATATTGTTGTGGTATTTAAAAAAAGATATCCAGGCTTTAAATGTTTCTGTATATTGTTTACTAATACATAGATCATTAACTCTGCCATAGTCATGTGTTAGCTTTGAATAGTCTGCCAAATTATGGACTCATGAACTATGACGTCAATCTCTTGTGACGTCACTATTTACACCTTGTGATCGTTGCCAGGCAAAGGCACCGCATTTCATACTTTAGGTCTGTTTTGAATTGTAAAGAATTGTTCTGACGATTATCTAATAAGCTGAAACTAGTAAACTGCAATAAATTTGCCAAGTCAATTCAAGTGGATGTTGTCCAGTCATCTTTTTACTTAATAGATAGACTGTGGGTGTGTCATTTGTTCAAATACATAGATTGTGGGTGTGTCATTTGTACTAATACATAGATTGTGGGTGTGTCATTTGTACTAATACATAGATTGTGGGTGTGTCATTTGTACTAATACATAGATTGTGGGTGTGTCGTTTGTACTAATACATAGATTGTGGGTGTGTCATTTGTACTAATACATAGATTGTGGGTGTGCCATTTGTACTAATACATAGATTGTGGGTGTGTCGTTTGTACTAATACATAGATTGTGGGTGTGTCGTTTGTACTAATACATAGATTGTGGGTGTGTCATTTGTTCTAATACATAGATTGTTTGTGTGTCATTTGTTCTAATACATGGATTGTGGGTGTGTCGTTTGTACTAATACATAGATTGTGGGTGTGTTGTTTGTACTAATACATAGATTATGGGTGTGTCGTTTGTACTAATACATAGATTGTGTATGTGTCGTTTGTACTAATACATGGATTGTGGGTGTGTCGTTTGTACTAATACATAGATTGTGGGTATGTCGTTTGATCAATACACTAATCTGTTGATGTTTAATAATGCTCTAAAAGTTGAGGATGGTTAAATCAGGACATTAAGTGTAAGCTGTAACAACAAAGTTATTTTACCAACATTATATAGGGGACTGATCTGATCACCTTTATAAGAGGGATTGGATGGCATATATTGTTAAACAACATTGCATTCAATGTTTGTGAATTTTGTATTCGAATAAGTTATATTGGAGAGATGTTCTGATATATTATAAGGTTCAGAACATAAAGATGTGTTTCAGAGACATAAACTTAACACAGAGACATAAACTTAACACTGAGACATATACCTAACACAGAGACATAAACTTAACACTGAGACATAAACTTATCACAGAGACAAACTTAACACAGAGATATAAACTTAACACAGAGACATATACTTATCACAGAGACATAAACTTAACACTGAGACATAAACTTATCACAGAGACATAAACTTATAACGGAGACCTAAACTTATCACAGAGACATAAACTTATAACGGAGACCTAAACTTATCACAGAGACATAAACTTAACACAGAGACATATATTTATCACAGAGACATAAACTTAACACAGAGACATATACTTAACACAGAGACATATATTTATCATAGAGACATATACTTAACACAGAGACATATACTTATTATAGATCTAGAGACATATGCTTATCACAGAGACATAAACTTATCACAGAGACGTAAACTTAACACAGAGACATAAACTTATCACATAGACATAAGCTTAACACAGAGACATATATTTATCACAGAGACATAAACTTATCAAAGAGACATAAACTATCACAGAGACATAAACTTAACACAGAGACATAAACTCAACACAGAGACATAAACTTAACACAGAGACATAAACTTAACACAGAGATATATATTTATCACAGAGACATATACTTATCACAGAGATATAAACTTAACACAGAGACATAAACTTATCATAGAGACATATACTTATCATAGAGACATATACCTAACACAGAGACATATACTTATTACAGATCTAGAGACATATGCTTATCACAGAGACATAAACTTATCACAGAGACATAAACTTAACACAGAGACATAAACTTATCACATAGACATAAGCTTAACACAGAGACATAAACTTAACACAGAGACATAAACTTTACAAAGAGACATAAACTTATCACAGAGACATAAACTTAACACAGAGACATAAACTTATCACATATACATAAGCTTAACACAGAGACATAAACTTAACACGAAGACATAAACTTAACACAGAGTCATATACTTAACACAGAGACATATATTTATCACAGAGACATAAACTTAACACAGAGACATATACTTATCACGGAGACATAAACTTAACACAGAGACATATACTTATCACAGAGACATAAACTTAACACAGAGACATAAACTTAACACTGAGACATAAACTTATCACAGAGACATAAACTTATAACGGAGACCTAAACTTATCACAGAGACATAAACTTAACACAGAGACATATATTTATCACAGAGACATAAACTTAACACAGAGACATATATTTATCACAGAGACATAAACTTAACACAGAGACATATACTTATCACAGAGACATAAACTTAACACAGAGACATAAACTTATCACAGAGACATAAACTTATCACAGAGACATAAACTTATAACGGAGACCTAAACTTATCACAGAGACATAAACTTAACACAGAGACATATATTTATCACAGAGACATAAACTTAACACAGAGACATATATTTATCACAGAGACATAAACTTAACACAGAGACATATACTTATCACAGAGACATAAACTTATCACAGAGACATAAACTTAACACGGAGACATAAACTTAACACAGAGACATATACTTATCACAGAGACATAAACTTAACACTGAGACATAAACTTATCACAGAGACATAAACTTATAACGGAGACCTAAACTTATCACAGAGACATAAACTTAACACAGAGACATATATTTATCACAGAGACATAAACTTAACACAGAGACATAAACTCATCACAAAGACATAAACTTAACATGGAGACATAAACTTAACACAGAGACATAAACTTAACACAGAGACATAAACTTATCATAGAGACATATACTTATCATAGAGACATATACTTATCACAGATCTAGAGACATATGCTTATCACAGAGGCATAAACTTAACACAGAGACATAAACTTATCACATAGACATAAGCTTAACACAGAGACATTAACTTAACACAGAGACATAAACTTAACAGAGATATATACTTAACATGGAGATATATACTTAACATGGAGACATAAACTTAACACAGAGACATAAGCTTATCACAGAGACATAAACTTTACACAGAGACATAAACCTATCACAGAGACATAAACTTAACACAGAGACATATACTTATCACAGAGACATATACTTATCACAGAGACATAAACTTAACACAGAGACATAAACTTAACACAGAGACATATACTTATCACAGATCTAGAGACATATACTTATCACAGAGACATATACTTATCACAGAGACATATACTTATCACAGAGACATAAACTTAACACGGAGACATAAACTTAACACAGAGACATATACTTATCACAGAGACATATATTTATCACAGAAACATAAACTTAACACAGAGGCATAAAGTTATAATGGAGACATAAACTTAACACAGAGACATAAACTTAACAAAGAGACATAAACTTAACACAGAGACATAAACTTAACACAGAGACATAAACTTATCACAGAGACATTAACTTAACACAGAGACATAAACTTAACATAGAGACATATACTTATCAAAGAGACATAAACTTAACACAGAGACATAAACTTAACACAGAGACATAAACTTAACACATAGACATATACTTATCACAGATCTAGAGACATATACTTATCACAGAGACATAAACTTAATACAGAGACATAAACTTAACACAGAGACATATACTTAACACAGAGTCATATACCTAACACAGAGACATATACTTAACACAGAGACACATATTTATCACAGAGACATAAACTTAACACAGAGACATAAGCTTAACACAGAGACATAAACTTATCACAGAGACATAAACTTATCACAGAGACATATACTTAACACAGAGACATAAACACAAAGACATAAACTTAACATGGAGACATAAACTTAACACAGAGACATAAGCTTAACACAGAGACATAAACTTAACACAGAGGCATAAACTTAACACAGAGACATAAACTTATCATAGAGACATATACTTATCACAGATCTAGAGACATATACTTATCACAGAGACATAAACTTAATATACTTATCACAGAGACATAAACTTAACACTGAGACATATACTTAACACAGAAACATTAACTTAACACTGAGGCATATACTTAACACAGAGACATATACTTATCACAGATCTAGAGACATATACTTATCACAGAGACATATACTTATCACAGAGACATATACTTATCACAGAGACATAAACTAAACACGGAGACATAAACTTATCACAGAGACATATACTTAACACAGAGACATAAACTTCACACAGAGACATATACTTAACACAGAAACATCAACTTAACACAGAGGCATATACTTAACACAGAGACATAAACTTATCACAGAGACATTAACTTAACACAGAGACATATACTTAACACTGAGACATAAACTTAACACAGAGACATATACTACATATGCTTATCACAGAGGCATAAACTTAACACAGAGACATAAACTTATCACAGAGACATTAACTTAACACAGAGACATATACTTAACACTGAAACATTAACTTAACACAGAGGCATATACTTAACACAGAGACATATACTTATCACAGATCTAGAGACATCTACTTATCACAGAGACATAAACTTAATACAGAGACATAAACTTAACCCAGAGACATATTCTTAAACCAGAAACATTAACTTAACCCAGAGGCATATACTTAACACAGAGACATATACTTATCACAGAGACATATACTTATCACAGAGATATAAACTTAACACAGAGACATAAACTTATCACATAGACATAAGCTTAACACAGAGACATAAACTTAACACATAGACATATACTTATCACAGATCTAGAGACATATACTTATCACAGAGACATAAACTTAACACAGAGACATATACTTAACACAGACACATTTACTTAACACAGAGAAATATACTTAACACAGAGACATAAACTTAACACAGAGACATATACTTAACACAGAGACATAAACTTAACACAGAGACATAAACTGTCTGTAGTAACAATTTTCCTTTCGAAATATTCTTTTCTACAGCTACATGTTTATAGGCTTATGTCTAATAATAATATATTCTTTTATTTTGACAGGGTAACATATTGAGACATTTGTCTAGTTTGCAATATGACCCATCAGTAAATGTTATATTAGCATATAGGGGAGAGCTATATATATAGGTCTCTGCATTTACTTACAGTATTCATTAAACATAAGTATGTTTACATAAAGTACATTTTTTTGATGCAATGTCATTTTCCATTTTCAGAATTCTTTGGATGGTCCCAATTTATGCTTTAAATGCTGTAAGTACTAAATAGTAACCAAATTATTTATGTCATTGTGTTGTGAGATCTCATGTAATTATATCATCTTACAGTTACTTTAATTGTTTATTAGGAAGATCAAGTAATTAACCCTTAATCCCAGAGTCTGTGGAAAACCCTGAATCGCAATCCTGATTTCACAAACTCACAGCCCCTATCTGAATTATTAGTAGTCTATGATGATATAAGCATAACATACATGTATATTTTTTCATGTTTTTACAACAGACTTTGTAATTGTAGTGGTTTGCGCTTCGTTTCCCCGACGCAGCCATCTATCTGGATACTGTGAGAGAGTGTTATGAGGCCTACGTCATCTACAACTTCATGGCCTACTTACTTAGCTCCCTTTGGGAGGAACATCCTCAGCTTGACCTTGTCCTCAGGGACAAGGAACAAGTGCGACACCTCTTTCCTATCTGCTGGCTTCGTCCCTGGCCCATGACAGGGTATGTATGCTGTTTACATCATAGTGCTTATGAAGGCACAGTAGTCTAGTGGTAGGACGCCGGCTCGAGACCGAAGGGTTGCGGGTTCAAGTCATGGCTAGCTGTGAGCGCCGAAATGGCAGCTCCAGCTGTATGCTCCCCAGGGAGTTGAGAAAGGTATTGGCTGCTTGCAAAGGCCCTATAACCACGGATGATAATTTGTGAACCGCTTTGAGACAACCTACAAACAAGGTTGTGATAAAGCGGTATATAAGAACCTCAAATTATTATTATTTATTATTATAGTACGAGAAATGATGTGCCCTTTTACGTCTTAGCTCTCCTCCCCTTCTTAAGTAATTTTCCTTAAAGTAAACTGTTTTAAATATGTAATGTACATCGAATGGTCATGAAATATTTCACAGAATTTATTGTAATATTAGATATTTTAACTTGTGTATCAGTGTGTCATGTATAAGAAAAGCATCATGATAAATATAATTTATTTTATATAAACCTAAAGCTTTTTTATGTTTTGAACTGGTAAGTGCACTGAATGCAGTGAACATTTTCTTCTCCAGTTCCACTGGTGCCTTTGAGCTAAAACTTGGTGGGGATGTTAAGGAAAGGAAGCCGACAAAGTGTTGTTATTTTTCAGCCCCGTCAAAACTTCAACATGGCAGACATATGTCGGTGGCCATTTTGTTACATGATCGCGCAATCATGGTTTTCCTAAACAACACCTATTTTAAACTTCTTCTCAAGTTCCACCAGTGGGATTGCGATGAAACTTGGCTGAAATGATCCTGAGATGGTCCTGACCAAGTGTTGGTATTTTTCGGGTCGGTCCAAAATCCAGGAAGGCTGCCATGAGTTTATTTGAAGTATACACTCATTTTCTGTCCTGGTATTTACTCCTCAATGTGAAATATCTTACAGATAGCAAACGACTAAATCATCTCCTTAGTCAGGACCATCGGAAGTGTCAACACAATGTGGTAATTGTAGACATTCTGACCAATACTTACCACAGTGGTTAAGTACCCCTCTTATCTCATCTAGTTTGTTAATAATAAGGTGGAATTCGTTTAAAATGCTGTATTTTTTTTAAAGGAAACTAATTGATCGTTGTAAACATGGAGCCTTGCAGTATACAGTAATCAGGCCTGTCACAACAGTAATAGCATTGTAAGTACAGTAATCAGGCCTGTACCAACGGTAATAGCATTGTAAGTACAGTAATCAGTCCTGTCACAACGGTAATAGCATTGTAAGTACAGGAATCAGGCCTGTCACAACAGTAATAGCACTGTAAGTACAGTAATCAGGCCTGTCACAATGGTAATAGCATTGTAAGTACAGTAATAAGGCATGTCACAACAGTAATAGCATTGTAAGTACAGTAATTAGGCCTGTCACAACGGTAATAGCATTGTAAGTACAGTAATCAGGCCTTTCACAACGGTAATAGCATTGTAAGTACGGTAATCAGGCCTGTCACAACGGTAATAACATTGTAAGTCCAGTAATCAGGCCTGTCACAATGGTAATAACATTAAGGGTACAGTAATCAGGCCTGTCACAACAGTAATAACATTGTGGCCTGTCACAACAGTAATAGCATTGTACGTACAGTAATAAGGCATGTCACAGTGGTAATAACATTGTAAGAACAGTAATCGGGCCTGTCACAACGGGAATAACATTGTAAATACAGTAATCAGGCCTGTCACAATGGTAATAACATTAAAGGTACAGTAATCAGGCCTGTCACAACAGTATTAGCATTGTAAGTACAGTAATAAGGCATGTAACAACAGTAATAGCATTGTAAGTACAGTAATCAGGCCTGTCACAACGGTAATAACATTGTAAGTACAGTAATCAGGCCTGTCACAATGGTAATAACATTAAAGGTACAGTAATCAGGCCTGTCACAACAGTAATAGCATTGTAAGTACAGTAATAAGGCATGTCACAATGGTAATAACATTGTAAGAACAGTAATCGGGCCTGTCACAACGGTAATAACATTGTAAGTACAGTAATCAGGCCCGTCACAACGGTAATAACATTGTAAGTACAGTAATCAGGCATGTCACAACAGTAATAACATTGTAAGTACAGTAATCAGGCCTGTCACAACAGTAATAGCACTGTTAGTACAGTAATCAGACCTGTCACAACAGTAATAGCATTGTAAGTACAGTAATCAGGCCTGTCACAACAGTAATAACACTGTTAGTACAGTAATCAGGCCTGTCACAACGGTAATAGCACTGTTAGTACAGTAATCAGGCCTGTCACAACGGTAATAGCATTGTAAGTACAGTAATCAGGCCTGTCACAATGGTATTAGCACTGTTAGTACAGTAATCAGGCCTGTCACAATGGTAATAGCATTGTAAGTACAGTAATAAGGCATGTCACAACAGTAATAGCATTGTAAGTACAGTAATTAGGCCTGTCACAACGGTAATAGCATTGTAAGTACAGTAATCAGGCCTATCTCAACGATAATAGCATTGTAAGTACAGTAATCAGGCCTGTCACAACAGTAATAGCATTGTAAGTACAGTAATCAGGCCTGTCACGACGGTAATAACATTAAAGGTACAGTAATCAGCCTGTCACAACGGTAATAACATTGTAAGTACAGTAATCAAGCCTGTCACAACGGTAATAACATTTTAAGTACAGTAATCAGGCCTGTCACAACAGTAATAACATTGTAAGTACAGTACTCAGACCTGTCACAACAGTAATAGCATTGTAATTACAGTAACCAGGCCTGTCACAACAGTAATAACATTGTAAGTCCAGTAATCAAGCCTGTCACAACGGTAATAACATTGTAAGTACAGTAATCAGACCTGTCACAACAGTAATAGCATTGTGAGTACAGTAATCAGGCCTGTCACAACAGTAATAACATTGTAAGTACAGTAATCAGGCATGTCACAACAGTAATAGCACTGTGAGTACAGTAATCAGGCCTGTCACAACGGTAATAGCATTGTAAGTACAGTAATCAGGCCTGTCACAACAGTAATAGCATTGTAAGTACAGTAATCAGGCATGTCACAACAGTAATAGCACTGTTAGTACAGTAATCAGGCCTGTCACAACGGTAATAGCATTGTACGTACAGTAATCAGGCCTGATTACTGTACCTACAATGCTATTACTGTTGTGACATGCCTGATTACAGTACTTACAATGCTATTGCTGTTGTGACAGGCCTGATTACTGGACTTACAATGTTATTACAGTAATCAGGCCTGTCACAATGGTAATAGCATTGTAAGTACAGTAATCAGGCATGTCACAACAGTAATAACATTGTAAGTACAGTAATAAGGCATGTCACAATGGTAATAGCATTGTAAGTACAGTAATCAGGCCTGTCACAACGGTAATAGCACTGTGAGTACAGTAATCAGGCCTGTTGTTATTGTATCACCAATGTGATAGTTGATTACTTTATCAATAGAATATATTATATTAATGTTGTGTATTATATCATCAATGTTTTAATGAATTCCTTGTGAATGTTGTGTATTATATCATCAATATTAAAATGAATTCCTTGTGAATGCTGTGTATTATATCATCAATGTTTTAATGAATTCCTTGGGAATGTTGTGTATTATATCATTAATTTTATTATGAATTCCTTGTGAATGTCGTGTATTATATCATCAATATTATAATGAATTCCTTGTGAATGTTGTATTATATCATCAATGTTATAATGAATTCCTTGTGAATGTTGTGTATAATATCATCAATATTATAATGAATTCCTTGTGAATGTTGTGTATTATATCATCAATATTATAATGAATTCCTTGTGAATGTTGTGTATTATATCATCAATGTTATAATGAATTCCTTGTGAATGTTGTGTATAATATCAAGAATATTATAATTTAATTGCTTAATTTGTCACCTTGTGTGTATGACTCAATTATATAATACTGCATATGTTGATAATGTACCATATTGAACAGGTAGAAAACATAAAGAACTGATTTTTTTTGACAGGATATGTGAAAGTTTTAACAAATATGATGAAGGACAGTTTAACTTCACATCAGCCTGGTCCTATCTGGTCATAATAAACAACATATCACAAATTGTGAGTACAATCAATAGCGAACATCAAATTATTTTGTTTTTTATCAAATTGTGAGTACAATTAATAGTGAACATCAAAAGATTTTGTTTTTTTATCAAATTGTGAGTATAGACCTCAGCCTCAAAAAACATTTCTCAAATAAAAATAAAAATGAAAAAAAAAGAACAAGAAAACACAGGATGTTGATATTGTGTATACCTGCTTATTTCATTTTCTTTTGTGGAATTCCAATTCAGAAATCATTCAATCAAATTCCGACTAATCAGAATTTGATTTAGAAAACAAGAATTTTTGAAAATGTTTGAATTCAGATGTTTTTTCTTAAACCAGGATTACAAAAAAATGTAAAAAGAAAAGTTGATTTTGATGTTTTGTCTCATGTTGTTGGCAATTGTTGTCAAGCTAGGTGTCGTCAGTAGAGTTGTCAAACTATGGGTGTCATCAGAAGAGTTGTCAAACTATGGGTGTCATCAGTAGAGTTGTCAAGCTATGGGTGTCATCAGTAGAGTTGTCAAACTATGGGTGTCATCAGTAGAGTTGTCAAACTATGGGTGTCATCAATAGAGTTGTCAAGCTATGGGTGTCATCAGTAGAGTTGTCAAGCTATGGGTGTCATCAGTAGAGATGTCAAACTATGGGTGTCATCAGTAGAGTTGTCAAGCTATGGGTGTCGTCAGTAGAGTTGTCAAACTATGGGTGTCGTCAGTAGAGTTGTCAAACTATGGGTGTCATCAGTAGAGTTGTCAAACTATAGGTGTCGTCAGTATAGTTGTCAAACTATGAGTGTCATCAGTAGAGTTGTCAAGCTATGGGTGTCGTCAGTAGAGTGGTCAAGCTATGGGTGTCATCAGTAGAGTGGTCAAGCTATGGGTGTCATCAGTAGAGTAGTCAAGCTATGGGTGTCATAAGTAGAGTTGTCAAACTATGGGTGTCGTCAGTAGAGATGTCAAACTATGGGTGTCATCAGTAGAGTTGTCAAGCTATGGGGGTCATCAGTAGAGTTGTCAAGCTATGGGCGTCATCAGTAGAGTTGTCAAGCTATGGGTGTCATCAGTAGAGTTGTCAAGCTATGGGTGTCATCAGTAGAGTCCCTACACCCTGAGACACGAAGGCCTTTAAAATGGCTCCGTCAACGGATCATAATTGACCATTCTAAACATTTTTCTTACACAGTGGGCAATGTACTGTCTGGTCCTGTTCTACAAAGCTATGAAGGAAGAGTTAGCTCCCATTAAACCAATTCCGAAGTTCCTCTGTGTTAAATTTGTCGTCTTCTTCTCATTCTGGTAAGTATCCTTACATAGAGTGTACTCATACTTTCATGAATTCATATTTGAATGTTATCACAATCTTTCAGCCAGTTATGCAGACAATGTTGATACATTGTATGAAAATTGGTGAATAAGCCATTTGCTGTTTGATTTTGTCTGAAAAAATAGACTATGCATAAATACGTTGTACATGTAGGAAGACATTGTACATAAGATACATTTGTTAATGTGTTATAGGCAATCAGTGATAATTGCTGCTCTGGTGGAACTTAACGCCATCCCATCTAACGGAGAATGGATATACTATAAGAATGTCGACCAAGCCGCCGCAGGACTGCAGGTAAGACACCCAGGTCACAGGATCAAGGTCAGGTCATAGGTCAAAAGTCACTTAGGTTACACACTCATAGTACTTCAAATACTTCAAATAGCTATTAAAGATTTATTGCTGATGTGTTAGTTTAAAGTTTGTGACGTGTGTACTAGCAACAAATGGTTGTTTTAACAAATTATGAAATTTGATTTGTGTTGGTTAAGTATTTCCAACTTTGATTTTAGGGAACATCAATGTATCAGGTATTTAGTAGATTAAACAGATCGTTTATTTCAGGATTTCTGCATCTGTGTGGAGATGTTCCTGGCAGCCATTGCTCACTACTACTCTTTCTCACACAAGCCATTCGTCGACTCGAACTTTGAGGGACAGAGCTGGTGGCAGTCCTTCAGGTCTATGTGGGATGTCTCGGACATGAAGGATGATGTCGTGGAACACGTCCGAGTCATAGGTCAGTTGTTGATGGGGTCATACTGATGTATCAGACTATCCCACATTATTATAAACATAATACCCTACCAATTCTCACAATTTAACCTCATTTAACTTGGTGTACCTAGACCCCTAAGTAAAACTCTATCATAATACAAATCACATTTGATGTAAATCACTTCAATGAAAGACTAGTGAAATATGTCAGAGATGTCATTTACGTTTGACCTATTTTCATGGCCCCTTTTGTCCTGTTCTGGGTGGGTATTTTTCAAATTTGATTTCATTGAGTTAGTTTTCCTTTGGTGACTTGACTTGAGCCTAAGAAAGTAAGAAATGTGATGATTGGTTTGGTTTCTGTTTTCATCTTCAAACTTGAGATCAGATAAGTTGGATAGGATATAGGGTCGGAGAAGAAAGTCATTTATAAGAGACATAGACAGAGGTATCAAATAATTATTTGATAATTTATAGCTTTATTTACCAAGGGTAACATTTAGCTAGGCGCCACTAATCTTACGTATGGCCTACCAACAAATATATAAAATGAAACGTATACTAACTACAATGTGTGACACTAATCTTATTATCAAAATTGCTGTTACTCATTGACAAGGTAAGTTTGAAAATGACTAATACACTGGAGGCCATGTGGAGGGTAATATTTAACTTACCATTCACTTTACAGGTAACAAGGTAAAAAAGACTGTGAGTAAACCATTACTTCGTGACAGAAGTGAGCGGACCCCACTCCTCACAGAATCTAAAGATAGCTACACACAAGGTAGTACTTCGTCTATGAATAATGACCCCACCGACTGGGACACAGCTTCACTTGAGACAGCGTCCAGTCTGCGTCCAGCCTTCAACGCAACCGACAGCATGAACAACTACATTGTGTTTGGTTCCAGTTCTGAACACCTGGAGGCAGCACCAAAAGCTGGAGAACAGGATGGCCAAGAAGAGTTTAAGGGTCACAAGGTCGAAGTTCATAGGTCATCTAATTATATCTCAGTGACAAGTGATAATTTAGCTGTGAGTAAAAACACAGAAAATACTGATTTAATGTTAGTAGATGATAGCCAGACAACAGCAGCTAATATCAACAAGAAACAGGACACACAGACAGACATATCTGCTGACCAATCACAGGACACACAGACAGACATGTCTGCTGACCAATCACAGGACACAAAGACAGACATGTCTGCTAACCAATCACAGGACACAAAGACAGACATGTCTGCTGACCAAGCAGGAAATAGTGTTTTAAAACCAGGCATATCGACAAAAGAATCAGAAGAAAAACTGTCCGATAATTTAGTCGAGGAGCAAGAGAATTATGACAATAACTCTCTCACTGTTAATGCATAATAACATTGTATTTTATTAATTGTTTAAAGAGATTCACTTCATACCTTAAATCTCCGATGATGCTATGCTGCTACACATAGCTGGTATATCCCACTGGCGTTTTATCTTCAGGTGTAAGTCACATCTTCTGTTGTTAGGGGCCAACAACTTGAGCTAACTGTGGCATTTTATCTTCAGGTGTCTGTAAGTCACATCTTCTGTTGTTAGGGGCCAACAACTTGAGCTAACTGTGGCGTTTTATCTTCAGGTGTAAGTCAAATCTTCTGTTGTTAGGGGCCAACAACTTGAGCTAACTATGGCGTTTTATCTTCAGGTGTAAGTCACATCTTCTGTTGTTAGGGGCCAACAACTTGAGCTAACTGTAGCGTTTTATCTTCAGGTGTAAGTCACATCTTCTGTTGTTAGGGGCCAGCAACTTGAGCTAACTGTAGCGTTTTATCTTCAGGTGCCTGTAAGTCACATCTTCTGTTGTTAGGGGCCAACAACTTGAGCTAAATGTGCCATTTTAAAAATCTGTATCCTGACGCGTCCAGCAAAACAGTCAGTGCTGAATTATAAAGTACAGTGCTTAGCTTAACAAGCTATACAAACAGAGTGATTTTGTTACCATACACTGTAAATATTTAACCTCCATTTGGATAGGCTCAAATGTAACTTTGTTACTCGGAAAGAAATTACCAAAAAAATGTTCAAAATTTGGTTCTGATATGTGCTTATTTTCCTCATGGGACCATTTTGTATCTCGAACATTTTGTGTGAATTATTTTTCATGAAAAGTCTGTGATTCTGACCCTGTTTTAAATGAGAAAATACACAATGTATCCATGCTATTTGTGTGATAGGTTTGTGTGACTTTTACATCTATTAGTATTAATCTTAGCTAGCACGTATAGCACTGCTACTTGTGTGTAGATAGAGGTACAGCACGGTTGTTTTTATCTACTTGTGTGAAGATAGAGGTACAGCACAGTTGTTTTTATCTACTTGTGTGTAAATAGAGGTACAGCACGGTTGTTTTTTTATCTACTTGTGTGTAGATAGAGGTACAGCACGGTTGTTTTTATCTTGCCCAGTTTGTCTTCATTGCTGGAAAGAAAGTGTAGTTTTGTTAATGCATAATTAAGCTTGTGTGCCAAGATAAAAGTCGGCTAATATTTGTTTTAACTGATGCAATATTCAGGGATATGTTATTTTCATTGAAAATTATCACTTATATTGTTTTCTTTTTGAACTTAGATAATTATTTGCTGACACAGCTTTGATTTCAGAATTTCCATCATATAGTGATTTTCAAATTTATGAGCTCAAGGTGCCAGTTTATTTTTAAAAAATCTTGGTTTCTGATTTCAAAATCAAGGAATATAAGACTGAGCGATATCAGTTTTGGTACATGCTTTCATGTTGTTTAACCCACCTATGTGTTGTTTATACAATGATATTGTCTGTCTATGAATGCTGAAATAACATGGGTGTTTTATGCTGGTTTGTTATAAATATAATCAAACCTTCCGTCATAAAGATGGTGTTGGTCTCTTCATGTTTAATGATAATTATATTTCATGATGATTGTTGTTGATTCTAATACTGTTGTCTAAAATGTGTGCTCAGACCCATTATAGAACAGGTGTGTCTGTGTTGTTGATCTATTAATGAATTAAAATTCTCCCAAATAAGTCAACAATTGAACAGCAACCTGAAAAATAAATGTTCACAAACATTTTTGCTATTTCCAGTATCTGGTTCTTGTGTTTATGTTGTCACACCGTCATCTGAGGTCAACGACCTTTTCATTAGCCAATGAGATTACTTCTCATGAAATCCCAAAAGTGAAAAATCATTTAATTCAAAAGTGTAACCAGACATGACCTTGACACAAGTTGAGTCAGTTTGATATTGATATAAGGACCAGATATAGGACTTTAGATTCAGCTGTACTTGACCAGACCATAGATCAGTGTTAAAGGTGTTTTCCTGTGCTGATAAGATCTAGATTTGAACAGTGATATAATTTATATCATGGAGATTCTGTGACATTATTTTTCTATTGAAGTTTAATTTACATTAGCTTTACATGTGATTGTTATTGTTTTTTAACAATTTACTTCAATCTTTTCAAGTATAAAGACATATCCATGAAACTAAAACTTTAATCAAATATCTGATTATTGCTGTCTCTGATTTCTATAGATGTATGAAGGACTGTGACTGATGAGTGATTTCTATAGATGTATGAAGGACTGTGACTGATGATATATTTCTATAGATGTATGAAGGACTGTGACTGATGAGTGATTTTTTATAGATGTATGAAGGACTGTGAGTGATGAGTGATGTCTATAGATGTATGAAGGACTGTGACTGATGAGTGATTTCTATAGATGTATGAAGGACCGTGACTGATGAGTGATGTCTATAGATGTATGAAGGACTGTGACTGATGAGTGATTTCTATAGATGTATGAAGGACTGTGATCGATGAGTGATTTCTACAGGTGTATGACAGACTGTGACTGATGAGTGATTTTAATAGATGTATTGAGGACTGTGACTGATAAGTGATTTCTATAGATGTATGAAGGACTGTGACTGATGAGTCATTTCTATAGATGTATTGAGGACTGTGACTGATAAGTGATTTCTATAGATGTATGAAGGACTGACTGATGAGTGATTTCTATAGATGTATGAAGGACTGTGACTGATGAGTGATTTCTATTGATGTATGAAGGACTGTGACCGATGAGTGATTTCTATAGATGTATGAAGGACTGTGACTGATGAGTGATTTCTATAGATGTATGAAGGACTGTGACTGATGGGTGATTTCTATAGATGTATGAAGGACTGACTGATGAGTGATTTCTATAGATGTAAGAAGGACTGTGACCGATGAGTGATTTCTATAGATGTATGAAGGACTGTGACTGATGAGTGATTTTTATAGATGTAAGAAGGACTGTGACTGATGAGTGATTTCTATAGATGTATGAAGGACTGACTGATGAGTGATTTCTATAGATGTATGAAGGACTGTGTCCGATGAGTGATTTCTATAGATGGATGAAGGACTGTGACTGATGAGTGATTTCTATAGATGTATGAAGGACTGTGACCGATGAGTGATTTCTATAGATGGATGAAGGACTGTGACTGATGCGTGTACTAATACTGGGGTAGACAGATATTCTACCGTCTGTGGTATTAGTGCTAGTGTAAGCTGGATAGTTCACACTCTTGACATCACATTCGATTTTACTGTGTCAATGATGGAGGCAATCCAATATTTACAATCAGAAGTCACACATGAAATGTGCATGTATACTTATGATGTATGTAATGAAAGCTAGGCCTGAAGAAATGAGTGCCCTTTAACCCTTTCACCACTGTGGACCATAATGGACTCATCCATATCAATGCATAATAGAGTCTACTAAAGTTACATAGGGGTGAAAGGGTTAATATGTTCATTGATTCTCATCACGCTAATATATAGTTTGCAAAACCAAAACGATGGTTCATAAATTTGGATTATCAAATTTTTCCCCTTACCCTAAATGATCTTGTTGTCTGTGTCACTTCAATCAATGAGCTGCAATACAGACTAAAACAGTTGATGTAGTATTTAAATGTAAAAACATGTACTAAATAAGGCTATACATTTACTGCTGTATACTAACTGTTGTTGAACAATGGATTATAATTCATTGAAAGTATTAATTACAAGAGTGAGGAGTGACCAGACATGATGTAATCTAGACAAATTTTACAAGTGTGTAAGGCAACCAGAAAATACAAGATTGCCATCAATATATTAGAATGGCGTTTCCTTTGGGGTATGGTATTGGCCCTCAGGTTTGTGCTATCAGGGCCTCAGGGATTTTGTTATCAACATTTTTTATATCATAATTTTGACATTCCAGTTGCTGTCCACCTACTATTTTTAGCTCACCTGGCCCGAAGGGCCAAGTGAGCTTATCCCATGCCGCAGCGTCCGTCGTCCGGTGTCCGGGATCCGGTGTCCGGCGTCCGTTGTGCGTCAACTTTTTCCTTAAAAACGCTACTAGTCCTGAACGGCTCAGAGGATTTGGACCAAATTTGGTCTGGAGCATCATTAACCAAAGAGTTCTCAGTTTTGTATAGGTGTGTGGGCCCCCTTCTAGGGGCAGATGGGTGAGGCCCATTAGGGGAAATAGAGGAAAACATCAAAGATCCTTCTCCTTTTGTACCGATGAAGGGATTTTGACCAAATTTGCGCTGGAGCATCATTAGCCAAAGGGTTCTCAGTTTTGTATAAACGGAGGGTATGATCCCCCTGGGTGCAGATGGGCGGGGCCAAATAGGGGGAAAAAAGGTAAATTTGGTCAAAAATCTTTTTCTTCTCAACCAAAGGAAGGATTTTGACCAAATTTGTTCTAGAGCATCTTTGGACAAAGGAGACTCAAGTTTGTATAAACGGAGGGTGTGGGCCCTCTGGGGGCATAGGGGCGGGGCCCAATAGGGGAAATAGAGGTTTTTTTTCTCCTACTATATAGGTGAAGGGATTTAAACCAAATGCAGTCTGAAGCATGATTAGGGACAAAAGAATCAAATTTGTATAAACTGAGGTGTGTGGATCCCCTTCTTTGGGGCAGATGAGTGGGGCCCATTAGTGGAAATAGAGGAAAACATTAAAGATCCTTCTCCTTCTGTACCGTTAAAGGGATTTTAACCTAACCAAACTTGTTCTAGAGAATCTGTGGGCAAAGGGAATTGAATATTTATAAATGGAAGATGTGCCCCCCCCCCCTCCCCTTCTGTACAAATTTGTATAAAAAGATGCATGTGACGAGGCCCAATAGAGGAAATAGAGGAAAATTGGGACATAACATGGAAACTCATTTTCTTGGTGTCTTTCTCACCAAAACAGATTTATATGTAGGTCTTCTTGCAACTTTGTTTCTTGTACTCCTTTGATAAACCTGAATGGTACTCAGCAGGTTTTAAATAAAAAAATATATCCAGGTGAGCTATTAAGGCTCCTGGGCCTCTTGTTTTATTTAAGTTTGGAGAAAAGTCAGTCATGATTAACATACTATGTCATTTTCATAATGTGTGAATAGTTTTATTTTATATGAAATGTAGTATTATTTCTCAATGTTTTATGATCTCAACATGTTAATTAAGGTAGGAGCAGTCAGGAATGATTGAAAATTACATACATAATCAGCAAGTCTAGATGATTGGAAACAGGATTCAAATGTGGTACGATTACTTGCGTATTAAACAAAATCTATGTAAAACAATTCCTAATAAACTTAAACTATTTGTGTCCACTGTGTGTCCAATAAAATTGTAAACATATTTTGCTGTAATTGAGTGTGTGTTAAAAGTGTAAATTAATGTAGACTGATTAAGACTGAATGATTAAGTAATATTTTACTGTGAACTCCATTACAGATGATCGCTCTGGATACTGATAATCTTGATAAATCAATTTTCTCTGCGGATTCTGTATGATCATATATTAAGGACATTATTTTACAAAAAAAGTTTAATTCTTTCTAAACAGTTTTTGGGAACAATATTTCTCACAACTGTTGTACGTTACAGCAATGTGTTTTAAGAGAAGTTGTATGTGACAGTAATATATGTCTTGACCAACAACAGTTGCATGTTACAGCAATGTGTCTTGACCAAAAACAGTTGTACGTTACAATAATGTGTCTTGACCAACAACAGTTGTACTTAACACTAGTGTGTCTTAACCAACAACAGTTGTATGTAACAGTAGTGTGTCTTTCTTGACCAACAACAGTTGTACATTACAGATATGTGTCTTTACCAACAGTTAAAAGGTACAGCAATGTGTCTTGAACATCAACCATTGTATGTTACAGCAATGTGTTTTAAGATAAGTTGTATGTTACAGCAGTGTGTTTTAAGAGAAGTCGTATGTGACAGTAATGTGTCTTGACCAACAACAGTTGTACGTTACAGAAAAGTGTCTTGACCAACAACAGTTGTACATTACAGCAATGTGTCTTGACCATCAACAGTTGTACGTTACAGTAATGTGTCTTGACCAACAACAGTTGTATGTTAGAGCAACGTGTCTTGACCAACAACAGTTGTTTGTGACAGTAATGTGTCTTGACGTACAACAGTTGTTTGTGACATTAATGTGTCTTGACCAACAACAGTTGTATGTGACAGTAATGTGTCTTGACCAACAACAGTTGTATGTGACAGAAAAGTGTCTGACTGACAACAGTTGTATGTGACAGAAATGTATATTGAACAACAACAGTTGTACATTACAGCAATGTGTCTTGACCATCAACAGTTGAACGTTACAGTAACTTGTCTTGACCAACAACAGTTGTACGTTACAATAATGTGTCTTGACCGACAACAGTTGTACGTTACAGCAATGTGTCTTAACCAACAACAATTGTACGTTACAGTAATGGGTCTTGACCAACAACAAATGCATGTTACAGCAATGTGTCTTGAGCAACAATGATGGCATGTTAAAGCAATTTGTATGGACCAACAACAGTTGAACGTTACAGTAACTTGTCTTTACCAACAACAGTTGTTTGTTACATCAATGTGTCTTGACCATTAACAGTTGAACGTTACAGCAATGTGTCTTCAACATCAACAGTTGAACGTTACAGCAATGTGTCTTCAACATCAACAGTTGAACGTTACAGTAATGTGTCTTGACCAAGAATGATGGCATGTTACATCAATGTGTCTTGACCAACAACAAATGCATGTTACAGCAATGGGTCTTGACCAACAACAGTTGCATGTTACATCAATGTGTCTTGACCATTAACAGTTGAACGTTACAGTAATGTGTTTTGACCAACAACAGTTGTCCATTACAGATATGTGTCTTGACCGACAACAGTTGTACGTTACAGTAATGTGTCTGGACCAACAACAGTTGACCATTACAGTAATGCGTCTTTACCAACAACCGTTGTTTGTTACAGCAATGTGTCTTCAACATCAACAGTTGAACGTTACAGTAATGTGTTTTGACCAACAATAATGGTATGTTACAGCAATGTGTATGGACCAACAACAGTTGTATCTTACAGCAATGTGTTTTAAGAGAAGTTGTATGTGACAGTAATGTGTCTTGAGCAACAATGATGGCATGTTAAAGCAATTTGTATGGACCAACAACAGTTGTACGTTACAATAATGTGTCTTCACCAACAACAGTTGTATGTAACAGTAGTGTGTCTTTCTTGACCAACAACAGTGGAACATTACAGCAATGTGTCTTCAACATCAACAGTTGAACGTTACAGTAACTTGTCTTTACCAACAACAGTTGTTTGTTACATCAATGTGTCTTGACCATCAACAGTTGAACGTTACAGTAATGTGTTTTGACCAACAACAGTTGTTTGTTACAGCAATGTGTCTTGACCAACAACAGTTGAACATTACAGTAATGTGTCTTGACCAACAATGATGGCATGTTACAGCAATGTGTATGGACCAACAACAGTTGAACATTACAGTAATGCGTCTTTACCAACAACAGTTGTTTGTTACAGCAATGTGTCTTGACCAACAACAGTTGTTTGTTACAGCAATGTGTCTTGACCAACAACAGTTGTACGTTACAGTAATGTGTTTTGACCAACAACAGTTGTATGTTACAGCAATGTGTCTTGACCAACAACAGTTGCATGTTACAGCAATGTGTCTTGACCAACAACGGTTGTATTTACAGTAATGTGTTGTAAGAGGAGTGTGTATGTGAGAGGAATATGTTGTTTATGAAGTTGTATGTGAAAATTAACCAAGAACATTAAATGCTTTAAACTTTGTTGTGTTTTGTTTTACCAGCTTTATCACCATCAACACGTTTCTATGCTGTTATGTCATTGTTCAGAGATAGCTTTGCTGTTTGGGTCAATAGTATAATCTGTTGTTTTGTGTCAGCAATGTGTGGTAAGAGGAGTTATATGTGAGAGGAATATGTTGTTTATGAAGTTGTATGTGAAAATCAACCAAGAACAATAAATGCTTTAAACTTTGTTGTGTTTTGTGTTACCAGCTTTATCACCATCAACACGTTTCTATGCTGTTATGTCATTGTTCAGAGATAGCTTTGCTGTTTGTGTCAATAGTATAATCTGTTGTTTTAGGTCAATAGTATAATCTGTTTTGTTGTTTCAATAGTATAATCTGTTGTTTTGTGTCAATAGTACAGTCTGTTGTTTTAGGTCAATATTATAATCTGTTGTTTTAGGTCAATAGTATAATTTGTTGTTTTGTGTCAATAGTATAATCAGTTGTTTTAGGTCAATAGTATAATCTGTTGTTTTGGGTCACTTGTATAATCTGTTGTTTTAGGTCAATAGTATAATCTGTTGTTTTGTGTCAATAGTATAATCAGTTGTTTTGTGTCAATAGTATAATCAGTTGATTTAGGTCAATAGTATAATCTGTTGTTTTAGGTCAATAGTATAATTTGTTGTTTTGTGTCAATAATATAATCAGTTGTTTTAGGTCAATAGTATAATCTGTTGTTTTGGGTCACTAGTATAATCTGTTGTTTTGTGTCAATAGTATAATCAGTTGATTTAGGTCAATAGTATAATCTGTTGTTTTAGGTCAATAGTATAATTTGTTGTTTTGTGTCAATAATATAATCAGTTGTTTTGTGTCAATAGTATAATCTGTTGTTTTAGGTGAATAGTATAATCTGTTGTTTTGTGTCAATATTATAATCTGTTGTTTTGTGTCAATATTATAATCTGTTGTTTTCGGTCAATAGAATAATTTGTTGTTTTGTGTCAATAGTTCTATCTGTTATTTTAGGTCAATAGTACAATCTGTTGTGTTGTGTCATTAGTATAATCTGTTGTTTTAGGTCAATAGTATATTCTGTTGTTTTGGATCAATAGTATAATCTGTTGTTTTGGGTCTATAGTATATTCTGTTGTTTTAGGTCAATACCACAATTTGTTGTGTTGTGTCAATGGTATAATCTGTTTTTTTATTGTCAATATTATAATCTGTTGTTTTAGGTCAATAGTATAATCAGTTGTTTTGTGTCAATAGTATAATCTGTTGTTTTGTGTCAATAGTATATTCTGTTGTTTTTGGTCAATAGTATAATCTGTTGTTTAACGTCAATAGTATAGTCTGTTGTTTTAGGCCAATAGTATAATTTGTTGTTTTGGGTCAATAGTATAATCTGTTGTGTTATGTCAATAGCATGGAATCTGTTGTTTTGTGTCAATAGTATAATCTGTTGTTTTGTGTCAATAGTATAATCTGTTGTTTTGGGTCGATAGTATAATCTGTTGTTTTGGGTCAATAGTATAATCTGTTGTTTTGTGTCGATGGTATAAGCTGTTGTTTTAGGTCAATATTATAATCTGTTGTTTTAGGTCAATAGTATAATTTGTTGTTTAATGTCAATAGTATAATCAGTTGTTTTAGGTCAATAGTATAATCTGTAGTTTTGGGTCACTAGTATAATCTGTTGTTTTAGGTCAATAGTATAATCTGTTGTTTTAGGTCAATAGTACAATCTGTTGTTTTGTGTCAATAGTATAATCTGTTGTTTTAGGTCAATAGTATAATCTGTTGTTTTAGGTCAATAGTATAATCTGTTGTTTCGTGTCAATAGTATAATCTGTTGTTTTAGGTCAATAGTACAATCTGTTGTTTTGAGTCGATAGTATAATTTGTTGTTTTAAGTCAATAGTATAATCTGTTGTTTTGTGTGAATAGTATAATCTGTTGTTTTAGGTCAATATTATAATCTGTTGTTTTAGGTCACTAGTATAATTTGTTGTTTAATGTCAATAGTATAATCAGTTGTTTTAGGTCAATAGTATAATCTGTAGTTTTGGGTCACTAGTATAATCTGTTGTTTTAGGTCAATAGTATAATCTAGTATAATCTGTTGTTTTAGGTCAATAGTATAATCAGTTGTTTTGTGTCAATAGTATAATCTGTTGTTTTGTGTCAATAGTATAATCTGTTGTTTTGTGTCAATAGTATAATCTGTTGTTTTGTGTCAATAGTATATTCTGTTGTTTTTGGTCAATAGTATAATCTGTTGTTTTATATCAATAGTATAATCTGTTGTTTTATGTCAATAGTATAATCTGTTGTTTTGTGTCAATAGTATAATCTGTTGTTTTGGGTCAATAGTATAATCTGTTGTTTTGGGTCAATAGTATAATCTGTTGTTTTGGGTCAATAGTATAATCTGTTGTTTTGGGTCAATAGTATAATCTGTTGTTTTGGGTCAATAGTATAATCTGTTGTTTTGGGTCAATAGTATAATCTGTTGTTTTGGGTCAATAGTATAATCTGTTGTTTTGGGTCAATAGTATAATCTGTTGTTTTGGGTCAATAGTATAATCTGTTGTTTTTGGTCAATAGTATAATCTGTTGTTTTGTGTCAATAGTATAATCTGTTGTTTTTGGTCAATAGTATAATCTGTTGTTTTGTGTCAATAGTATAATCTGTTGTTTTGTGTCAATAGTATAATCTGTTGTTTTGGGTCAATAGTATAATCTGTTGTTTTGTGTCAATAGTATAATCTGTTGTTTTGGGTCAATAGTATAATCTGTTGTTTTGTGTCAATAGTATAATCTGTTGTTTTGGGTCAATAGTATAATCTGTTGTTTTGTGTCAATAGTATAATCTGTTGTTTTGGGTCAATAGTATAATCTGTTGTTTTGGGTCAATAGTATAATCTGTTGTTTTGTGTCAATAGTATAATCTGTTGTTTTAAATCAATAATATATCCTGTTGTTTTGGGTCAATAGTATTATCTGTTGTTTTAGGTCAATAGTATAATCTGTTGTTTTAGGTCAATAGTATAATTTGTTGTTTTGGGTCAATAGTATAATCTGTTGTTTAGGGTCAATAGTATAATCTGTTGTTTTGTGTGGAGAGTTTACGTCATTGCTGTTAATTCACCTGGACCAAAGCATCTTTGAACAAATGGGAATTTTAAGGTTGTGGCCCCTTTGGTGCAGAGAGATCCAAAAAGTGGAAGTTAAGGAAACGTTTGAAATCTTTCTCCTTGGAAACGAATGGAGGGATTTAGTCTAGAGAACCTGCAGGCAACGACAACTAACTATTGTATAAAACAGAGGGTGTCCCCGCCCCCCTCCCCCCTTGGAGCAGAGGGTGGGGCCCACTAAGGGAACAAGAGCTAAATATTGTATAAACAGAGGGTGTCACCCCACCCCATTGGGGCAGAGGGTGGGGCCCACTAAGTGAACGAGAGCTAACTATTGTATAAACAGAGGGTGTCCCCCCTCCCCTCTTGGGGCAGTGGGTGGGGCAAAATAAGGGAACGAGAGCTAAATATTGTATAAACAGAGGGTGTCACCCCTCCTCCCTTGGGGCAGAGGGTGGGGCCCACTAAGGGAACGAGAGCTAACTATTGTATAAACAGAGGGTATCCCCACTCCCCCTTAGAGCAGAGGGTTGGACCCACTAAGAGAACGAGAGCTAACTATTGTATAAACAGATGGTGTCACCCCTGCCCCCTATGGGCAGAGGGTGGAGCCCACTAAGGCAAGGAGAGCTAACTATTGAATAAACAGAGGGTGTCCCCCCTTCCCCCTTGGAGCGGAGGATGGGGCCCACTTAGGGAACGAGAGCTAACTTTTGTATAAACAGAGGGTGGGGCCCACTAAGGGACTGAGAGCTCACTATTGTATAAACAGAGGGTGGGGCCTACTAAGGGAAGCAGAGCTAACTATTGTATAAACAGAGGGTGGGGCCCACTAAGGGAACGAGAGCTTACTATTGTATAAACAGAGGATGGGGCCCACTAAGGGAACGAGAGCTAACTATTGTATAAACAGAGGGTGCCCCCTCTCCACCCTTCGAGCAGAGGGTGGGGCCCACTAAGGGAACAAGAGCTTACTATTGTATAAACAGAGGGTGGGGCCCACTAAGGGAACGAGAGCTAATTATTGTATAAACAGAGAGTGGGGCCCACTAAGGGAACGAGAGCTTACTATTGTATAAACAGAAAGTGGGGCCCATTAAGGGAACGAGAGCTAACTATTGTATAAACAGAGTGTGACCCCTCTCCACCCTTAGAGCAGAAGGTGGGGCCCACTAAGGGAACGAGAGCTAACTATTGTATAAACAGAGTGTGTCCCCTCTCCACCCTTCGAGCAGAAGGTGGGGCCCACTAAGGGAACGAGAGCTAACTTTTGTATAAACAGAGGGTGGGGCCCACTAAGGGAACGAGAGCTAACTATCTAAAATCCTTCTCCTTATCAGTGGAAGGATTTAAGCGAAATTTAGTCTAGGGCACCCTTTGGAAAGTGGGACCCAATTTTGGTTTGTTGGTCATAACTTTGAAACAGTGGAGATCAACACCCGTAACTATATACATTGTTTACAATTGATGGGCATAGAGGGATAAACACAGTCATGATATTAGAATTGACTCCGGAGTCTTGATCTACCCCTAGGGACTTAGTTCTTGGGTCATAACTTTGAAATGGTTGATATCCCCCATCCTGTAACCATGTATACGCAATAGATGGGCATACAGAGATTAAACAGTCATGCTATTAGAATTGACCCTGGGGTCTTGCCCCACCGCTGAGGATTTCGTTACTAGGCCATAATTTAGAAACGGTTGAGATTCCCAATCTCATAGCCATATATACTATTGCTGAGAATACAGATCCAGGTAATTGATAAGGTCCTCTGGACCTCATTTCTTAAAGCAATGTCATAAAATTTCTACCCTGAACTTGTTAAACAGAAGGAGATTGACAGTCAAAGCTCAAGTTTAGTAGCAAAATAAAATTGCACCAATGTGGAAAATAGTTTCTTTTTTTCATGTTGTATTGGACAATTTCCAACATTCAATCTATCTTTTCTAGAAAGAATAAAACAAACCTCATACCAGTTTTTTGCAAGTGTTTATTATAATGTGAACAATGATGAATACATATAATGGCATGTTTATACATGAAGCATGATTATGAAAATAATGGCACATTTTATATTGGTGTAATTGGTTAAGGCCTAGGATGTTAGTCTAGACTGGCTACCAGCCCCCAAGTTTTTATGAAGAATTTCTCAACTGCATTTTACTACTAGCTTATCTTCCCCTAGTTCAGAACTTAGAATCAGACATCCAAGTGAACAAAATTATTAGAGTTATTTTTTTCTAAATAATTGAATACCTATAATATAATATTTTAGAGACGGGGACCAGTCTAGTTACAGTCCTACCAGCTGTTTCCTGCCGTAAAAACCCTCTAAATCAAGCTGATAGATCTCTACCGGCTAATACCAAGCTGATAGATCTCTACCGGCTAATACCAAACTGATAGATCTCTACCGGCTAATACCAAGCTGATAGATTTCTACCGGCTAATACCAAGCTGATAGATCTCTACCGGCTAATACCAAACTGATAGATCTCTACTGGCAAATACCAAACTGATAGATCTCTACCGGCTGATACCAAACTGATAGATATCTACTGGCTAATACCAAACTGATAGATCTCTACCGGCTAATACCAAACTGATAGATATCTACCGGCTAATACCAAGCTGATAGATCTCTACCGGCTAATACCAAACCGATGACAGTTGTGACAATTAGGCATACCATACGGAACTGTTATACTGTAAACATACAAATTTTAGTAGAAGTCTTATCTCAGCACTTCCTTCCTGCTCAATTGAATATTTTGTGGGTGCGCCAATTCATCAATGGCTCGTGTGTTAAAATTTGATAATGCCCTTTAATTTTACAGTGCTAAAATAAGTATTTTTACAGTTAATAATTCATCAACAAATCATGTTCTCAATAAAAAAATATTTAAGAAGATAGGAATTAGGAAAATGGCTTTCTTTTTAAAAATGATTCTTAAAAATCCTGAAAATATCAGGACAAAACTTGTATCGGGACAAACTATGAGTAACTCAGTACAACCCATAATTACGATGTTGAAAATTGTACTGATACTTGAATGTGGAAGTTAAAAAATTCCATACATTCAAAACAAATCTGAATAATCTGGAACAACCAGACCTCCAAGTTCAACTTAAGAAAACTTGTATGACTTTGTAATCTGAAATATCATCTGATCTGAAAATTGATTCTAATACTGTTTCATTTAGATGAGATTCGCTGCTTTTCAATTAAGAAAGTGATAATGGTTACAATGAATGTACAGTATAATGATTGGGGTTGGACTTGATGGCTGGGTAATCAAAGTGTATTTGCTTTGAGGAACATTTCGTATTCAGAGGTCAGAATATATCCATAAATACACCATCTATATATTGTATATGTTATAATACTTAATGGTGAGACTGTCAACTGATGCTGCCACTTGAGGACCTCTTTTGTTTGTTATCTAACTGAAATCATAGCTTAGATACATTAGTATGTTGTCATCTAACTGAAATCTTATCTTAGATATATTAGTATGTTGTCATCTAACTGAAATCATAGCTTAGATATATTAGTATGTTGTTATCTAACTGAAATCATAGCTTAGATACATAAGTATGTTGTCATCTAACTGAAATCTTATCTTAGATATATTAGTATGTTGTCATCTAACTGAAATCAGAGCTTAGATACATTAGTATGCTGTCATCTAACTGAAATCATAGCTTAGATACATAAGTATGTTGTCATCTAACTGAAATCTTATCTTAGATACATTAGTATGTTGTCATCTAACTGCAATCATAGCTTAGATATATAAGTATGTTGTCATCTAACTGAAATCTTATCTTAGATACATTAGTATGTTGTCATCTAACTGAAATCTTAGCTTAGATATATTAGTATGTTGTCATCTAACTGAAATCATTACTTAGATACATTAGTATGTTGTCATCTAACTGCAATCATAGCTTAGATATATAAGTATGTTGTCATCTAACTGAAATCTTATCTTAGATATATTAGTATGTTGTCATCTAACTGAAATCAGAGCTTAGATACATTAGTATGCTGTCATCTAACTGAAATCATAGCTTAGATATATTAGTATGTTGTTATCTAACTGAAATCATAACTTAGATACATGAGTATGTTGTCATCTAACTGAAATCATAACTTAGATATATTAGTATGTTGTTATCTAACTGAAAGCATAGCTTAGATACATTAGTATGTTGTCATTTAACTGAAATCATAGCTTAGATACATTAGCATGCTGTCCTCTAACTGAAATCTTATCTTAGATACATTATTATGTTGTCATCTAACTGAAATCATAGCTTAGATATATTAGTATGTTGTTATCTAACTGAAATCTTATCTTAGATACATTATTATGTTGTCATCTAACTGAAATCATAGCTTAGATATATTAGTATGTTGTTATCTAACTGAAATCATAGCTTAGACACATTAGTATGTTGTCATCTAACTGAAATCAGAGCTTAGATACATTAGTATGCTGTCATCTAACTGAAATCTTATCTTAGAGACATTAGTATGTTGTCATCTAACTGAAATCATTACTTAGATACATTAGTATGTTGTCATCTAACTGAAATCAGAGCTTAGATACATTAGTATGCTGTCATCTAACTGAAATCATAGCTTAGATATATTAGTATGTTGTTATCTAACTGAAAGCATAGCTTAGATACATTAGTATGTTGTCATTTAACTGAAATCATAGCTTAGATACATTAGCATGCTGTCCTCTAACTGAAATCTTATCTTAGATACATTAGTATGTTGTCATCTAACTGAAATCATAGCTTAGATACATTAGTATGCTGTCATCTAACTGAAATCATAGCTTAGATACATTAGTATGACAGACTTACCAGTCCTTAACACCACCCACTTAAAGATGAGCGTCAAGCAGAGCAGTAAGTACCAATTTTAATGACTGGTTTGTCACAGTCAGGAGACGGGACCCGTAACCTTCCTCTCTCTGGTGATGATGAGTAACAGGTGAGTGTCCAACACCAATACCAAAAGTCAGGTTCTCTTTTATAGTGTCCATCTGTTTAATTCTTTCTAATGACACATAAATAACTGGGAGTTTTTTACAACTACCACTTGGATCTAAAATCTCATTGGTTCATGAACATCTCATGTCCATGCAACAAGTTTTGTATCCAGTCAATTAACAACGTCTAGATATGAATTAATCAATGATTGCAACATCATAGAAAACAAGAGGCCCAGGGGCCTTAGCGGTCACCTGAGTTATAGTTACTGGTAGCTCAATTTCACTGTTGACATGGATGTGATGTGGAAATCAACAGGTGAATTATGTGAAGTCAAAGGATAAGAATTTTAAAATGTTTGTAAAATTTCCCTTTTGTGGCCCTGGGGTTACACCAGGAATCCCAATTTTACAATGTAATACCCTCACCCACTAAAGATGATTCTGACCAATGAGTCTGCTGAAAATGGATAAAATATACCTGTAATTGATATTTCCCTATATAAACTATAGTCAAATTTACCCCATCCCCAAGAGAGAATGGATGGTCTGGGGGTACTGTAATTTACAATTTGAATAAAGTCCCTAATGCTATTTCTATCCATGCACAGAAATTGACTGTAGTATCTATGAGTCTTGAAAAGAAGATTTTTGAAATATTGGTTAATTTTCCCTTTGGGGCCCTGCCCTGGCCCTTTGGGTTTGGGTAGGAATCCTAATTTTACAATTTGACACCATTATCCTTCAAGGATGATTCTCACCAAGTAAGAATAATTTCCTACAGAAAATTGTTGAAATATACCCAAAAGTGTTATTTCCCTATTTAAACTATAGTAAACGTTACCCCCTCCCCAAGGAAGAACAGATAGCCCGGGGGTCCTGAAATTTACAATTTAAATAAAGCCCCTGATGATCTTTCAATCAATGCAGAGAAATTGACTGTGGTACCTCTGAGTCTGGAGGAGAAGATTTTTGAAATATTTATTAATTTTCCCTTATGGGCCCCGGGTGCCTAGGGTTGGGGTAGGAATCCCAATATTACAATTTTGTACCCTCATCTACTAAGGATGATTCTCACCAAGTTTGAAACAAATTTCATTCATTGGTTCTTGAGAAGAAGTCGAAAATGCAAAAAGTTTACGCACGACGGACGACGATGGATGGAGAGCGATCAGAATAGCTTTGCTCAGGTGACCTAAAAACATACAAGAATTGTAGTAGGAGATTGCTGGACAAACAAAAGTTTACGTCAAATTTGACGTTCCTATAAAAACAATCACACAAGAATTGTACCTGACCCACCTCAGCCAGCCTTGAACATTTTTCAAAACAAACAATTGAACCTATCATGAGTGGGGTTGTAAATGGGCGTATTACAACGTAATTTGTGATACAGATATTAGTGGTCACTCTAACATCTGGTAACTTTTATATATGTATGTACATGGAGCTGACAGGTTGAGATTCCCTATCTCACCCCCAAAGAGGTGAAATACTATATTAATCCAAGTATACATCTTTCACTTTCCTTCAACTTTATTCTAACTTAAAATTTTATTCCTATATTTTATCGTATATCATGACTTTCCATAAAACTTCTCACAGTAACGGCATTTAGGGTGGTACTTCTTGAACAGCTGCAGGATTTGGTATTGTGGGTGAATCTTGGTATAGAAATATAACACTTGTCCCAACTTTACACCATGGGTCGTGAAGTAGTGCTTAATCACATAGTCAAAGTAGGCACTCCCTGGAGCTGGATTTCGTAAGGTTATCCTGTAAAAAATAAAAAAAGGTTTACAACTTAAAAGTAATGTGTTGTAGGGCTGTTATTATGTGGCAGCTGGTTGAATTATTCTGTGTTATTGTATAAATCTTTAAAAAGAAAGTGGCATGTGAATCGTTAAGGTTTATTCCTGTAATGTGATGGTGTGTGAATCCTCAAGGTTTATTCCTGTAATGTGATGGTGTATTCCTGTAATGTGATGGTGTGTGCTTCCTTAATGTTTGTGAACATGTGACCTGTTCATGTATTGACATGTGGGGATTTTGATTGGACAAGCCTAACCTAAAATTCTTCTTTTGTACCTCACTCTGACCTCTATTCACCTAGCTATTCACTTTCACACCTGGCACTCTCAGGTGTTATTCCGTTTATCATTGGGTTTGTGAGTATTGTGTGGAAGTATGTTCATTTTCTTAAATATCACATTTTGTATGTTTGCAAACACGTGTTGTGTTTATGTAAGTTTTTAATTATAATCATTATTTTTCTTGATGGCCGAGCATTCGTCTGTTTTACTTTGACCGGGACAGTGAAAAGTTGAGGCATGAGCATTGTAATAAGTGTGCCTTATAATGTCTATACATGCAACTGTAAGGTGTTTAATATTGCCATATCTATTGTACAGGTAACAGTAGTTTCTATCTTGTGTAGACGACCATGATATTACACCCTTCACATATATTTTCATCGATTATTGTATCAACAACTATATTGTTAAGGTTAAATGATCCTTTATAAGACCAGCGGTCACTATAGCCTTAATTTGGATCAATATTTTTCCCTCTCCTGTGGAAGACAATATGGTAATTGATATTATAATTTTGGAATATGGACCTCGCTACACTTGCTCAATTAATGCTGATACAGAATTGCCTGCGTAACAGGGGACCTGGGATGAGCGGTACGGCAGGGGAATTGGCGCGGCGCTGAGCACGCCGGGGAATGCCAGGAGCGCCAGGCAAGTGATGCCTGCATAGTTGCCGACCTAGTGGTTCCCGGTAATTCCGTAATGAGGGCAGTGGCAGCCGCACGTACCAAAGGTGTGGAAGCCTTTGTTATAATTAAGTGTAAATATCTACTTCTACCTCACCACATAAAGGTTAATATTTCATTCACGGAAATAAACCTGATTGAACTGTTTGTGTCATTGCTGGTCATATGTTGGTTACGTTCATATGGCAAGAACCAGGAAAACGTTACATATTGATACTGATATTACGTAAGAATATCAGATATATCTTTGAAAAAGAAAATAGAAATTTTAACACTGTTTATCTACACTGTAGCGGGGGGGGGGGGGGGGGTTTTTCTTGTTGTATGTAGTCTATATGTGTTCTATGTGTCAGACAGGGGTCATGTAGCGTAGTTAGTTACGGTACTACATGGAGGCCAGGGTGAACTGGAGTCACCCGACCTCTGTCTGTTATGGTGTCCTGTCCACGTGTACCAGTCCAGTGCTAAGTGTTGTCAGTTTACCTGTCTGTGATTTCATGCTTTTCTTTCTGTGCCTGTGTCTGCGACAGCACTATGTTTCATTGGTCGAGAGTTTTGTATTGTGAATGTTGCTATATAGGGGGGTGTTACTTTCGGTTTTAGCGCCAAGTGAAGGATTGGTTTCCTGCTACGACTGCCATAGACTTCTGTAGGGGATAGTAGGTACGGTAATGTTAGAATAGCGGATTAAAGATAGTTCATGTATAGATAGATAAGGTTGGGAATGTCGGGTGGATGTTAGCCTAGTAGCCTAGTACTATGTAGGGTTGGGGGGTCGTCTCAGCAACTTGTTAGGGGTTTTACGTGTTCTCATCTAGGCCTGTATTGTTCATGTTTCATTGCTTCATGTATCTCCGTTAATAAATACTGTTATTGTATCACATCCCGGTGTTTAGTTATTACCTTCACCAGCAGAAACAAGCTACCCAATTCGAACCTGGGTTGTGAGGAAAAGGTAGCGAGCCGGGGGTAGTTTGTTCATAATAAACTGGGCCTGTCTCGCTCCTGCTACATACACAATATATCCAAGTATCATGCTTTAGACCTTATGGTTCTTTAGAAAATGTTGCTTGAATTTTTTAACATAATTAAAGTCTGCGACCTCAAAAGTATATATATATGGAAACATTATAGCTAAATATCAGGAGTCAATTTTCAAGAAGAAACTCATGAAATAGAAAAATTAATGGATGGATGATAAATACTGGAAATCATCAAACTACATCTGACAGGTATTTTGTGCCAGGTGAGCTGGGAGATCAGCATTAACTTAACCTAATGTACAGAGACATGACCTCTTAGTTTTGACTAATAAACAAGGCATAGTACCAAACATGAACTAAAGCCCATTAAAGTGGGATACAAGGCCCATTAAAGTGGGTTACAAGGCCATTAAAGTGGGATACAAGGCCATTAAAGTGGGACACAAGGCCTGCTTTCAGTTTGTACGACACTCTGCCATCACATGATGTACACACATTCAATATTTGTCAATTGTAAGTGACAGATCAAGGACTAACAAGCAAATTCGTGGAATTTATATCCCCCGCCCTCAGGACATATTGTAGGTAAACATTATTGAGGTTAGGTTTAAACATGTGAGTATCGTGCTGTTGAGACATAATGTATAGCTTGAAACTTGAAAAAAAAAAAGCCTTATCTAATATTTGCTCGAGTTAGTAAGTGGAAACTGCAGATAATGACTCATTAATTTAATGACCAAATGGAGTTCAATTATAGTGGTTGTCAAACTTGGCCGAGCCCTTAATGCGTTGAACCCTATTACTGAAGACAATCGAATACTATTTGAGAGAGTTAATGAACAGAAACGGTTATCGAACTTGGCCGAGCCCTTAATGCATTTAACCCTGTGACCAAGTTTGAAGAAAATCAGTTAAAATTTGTTGTAGTTATTGCACAGAAACGAAGCGCGGCAGATAATGATGCTTTTCATTATTCAAGGGGCCATAACTCCGCCAAATGGGGTCCGCTGAAAGTGAGCCCTTAAGCTATATAACCCTGTGACCAAGTGTGAAGAAAATCAGTTAACATTTGTTGTAGTTATTGCACAGAAACGAAGTGTGACAGACAGACAGACAAACCCAAATTAATATTACCCGTTTCGGTGAAAGCGGGGGATAACAAAGATACTACTTACGTTAATCCTTTTAGAGTTTCAACCAAATCTGTTATCCTGCCCAACAAAATCCTCATGGAGACACCAAACCAGTTCCTTTCTTCGTCAGTACAGCTCACCAAAATTTTATCTAACCTGGTGAAGAATTCTAGTGCATTCCTTTCATTTTGAAAATCACAAAATGTCACACAATCACCATCATCTGTAAAAAAACAACATTTGGCTGATATAAGAAGCAGGCTTTTGTAATTGTGTTTTGTTTGTTATCTTAGTCACTAATAATGCCAGGGATGTTTTTGTTGTCCTACAGTTATGGGATCACACAACATTACAGGATGTGTGGAGTGTGCACAATGAAAACCTTGTGTGATAATTATCAGGTCCCCAAATGAGTATTGACGTTTTGTGTAACCATTTTAAAGGGCTTGCCGCAGAGGCTGGCGATGAGACTGGTTTGGATGATACTTTTAATCATGATGCAGATGAAAATTCTGTGCCGTTATATGAAGAATTAGACAGTCCTATAGTTATTGATGATATTAAAAGCTATTCAGAATTTGAATCGTGGCAAATCAAATGGAATCGATGGAATTTTAAACGAATGTTTTTTAGTCGGTCAAGATTTATTGTTGCCTGCCTTGTGTATACTATTTAATGATATTTTGAACTCCGGGTGCTTCCCTTCGGAGTGGTCCATGGCCATCATAACAACAGTCTATAAACAAGAGGCCCAATGGGCCTGCATCGCTCACCTGGTATTAATCTCACACTTGTAATCTTAAAAGTGGACTAAAATACAGCTACAGGCAGAATATCAGTGATTGATTGATAAGAACCTGTTAAAAGATTTAAACATATATCCTTGAATGTCGAACAAGGACATTAGGTTGAACAGAGTTTAAAGTCTTCCAACCCAGCATGCTTCTGGCAAAATATCATTACCCTGACCCTTTTGGTTATACAGAACAAATCATATAAAGATTTAAACATATATTGACCACTGTGACCTTGAATATGGGCGAAGGTCATTCACTTGGTAGTCCTTCATCCCAGCATGTTAATGGCCAAATATCGTCACCCTTGGCCTTTTACTTATTAAGAAGAAGTCATTCAATGGTTTTAAACATATTTGACCCCTGTGACCTTAAAATATATATGTCAAGGTCATTCATTTGAACTTGGTAGTCCTTCATCTCAGCATGTTACTGGCATTATCCTAGTCCTCTTGGTTATTCAGAAGAAGTTGTTTAAAGGTTAAGAATATATTTGACCCTGTGACCTTGAAAAAAGATGACGGTCATTCATTTGAACAAACTTTATAGCCCTTCATCCCAGCATGCTACTAGCCAAATATCATCACCCTAGGCCTATCGGTTATTCAGAAGAAGTTGTTTAAATGTTTAAAACATATTTGCCCTCTGTGACCTTGAGTATAAGTCAAGGTCATTTATTTGAACAAACTTGGTAGCCCTTCATCCCAGCATGTTACTGGCTAACTATCATCAACCTAGGCCTCTTGGTTATTCAGAAGAAATTGTTTAAATGTTTTTAACATATTTGACCCCTGTGACCTTGAATATAAGTCTAGGTCATTTATTTGAAAAATCCTGGCAGCCCTTCATCCAAGCATGTTACTGGCCAAATATCATCACCCTAGGCCTCTCTGTTATTCAGAAGAAGTTGTTTAAAAGATTTGACCATATTTGACCCCTGCTTCTGGCCAAATATCATCACCCTAGGCCTTTTGGTTACTGAGAAGAAGTTGTTTAAAGTAAAAAGTTGATGCCAGACGGACGACAGACGCCGGACGGACGATGGACGCCGCACCATGTCATAAGCTCACTTGGCCCTTCGGGCCAGGTGAGCTAATAAGGTCTAAAAACTGATCCTAATAATTTTAGAGGTATCAGTCTATTAAGTTGTCTTGGAAAATTGTTCACGTCTATTTTAAATTCTAGGTTAATAAATTGGTCCGAATCATACGATGTTATTACAGATGCACAGTTTGGATTTCGCACTGGACTTAGTACAGTAGATGCGATTTTCGCTCTACATTCAATTATAACTAAATCTCTTAGTGAAAATAAGCGTTTGTACTGCTGCTTTATTGATTTTCGCAAAGCGTTTGACTATGTAAACAGGGTTAATTTATGGTATAAACTATCAAAGTTAGGAATCAGAGGTAAGCTTCTGCACATCATTAAATCAATATATAATCATGTAAAATTTGTGTAAAATTTAAAGGTTGTTTATCTGATTTTTTTGCCAATGATATCAGTTTATTGCAAGGCGAAATTTTGTCACCGATACTTTTTTCCATGTACTTTATCTCAAAATGTAACCAACGATACGATTTTGAAGAATTAACCCTATTCCTTTTGTTATATGCTGACGATTTAGTCTTGCTTTCGGAAACTGTTGAAGGCTTGCAGGAATTACTGGATAATCTTGCTATTTATTGCGAGCAATTGAAATTAACTGTTAATAGTGAAAAAACAAAAGTTGTGGTATTCCGTAAAGGCGGGAAAATTCGAAATAATAAAACATGGACATACCATGGAAAAAAGCTTGATTGTGTTGACCAATTTATTTACCTCGGTGTAAACTTAAGACACAATAACAAGTTCAATAACATACAGAAACAATTGTCAGATCAAGGACGTAAAGCCATGTTTGCTTTATTTTCTAAGTGTTCAAATATGAGTCAAAATTATAAAACCATGCTGGTGTTTGTTTGATACCTACATTAGTAGCATATTGTGCTACTCTTGTGAAGTGTGGGGTTCGACCAAAGGGTTGGACATTGAAAAGGTACATTTAAATTTTTGTAAGAGGTTACTTAAAGTTAGACAATCTACAAATAACGTAATGGTATACTGGGAACTTGGTCGTTTCCCTTTAGAATATACAAGAAGGTATAGAATAATTAAATATTGGTTTAAACTGCTCGACACGGAAAATTGTATTTTGAATACTGCATATGATTTTTTGTTAAAGAAAAGCACCGGTGTTTGTTTCAATTGGGTACACCATGTAAAAGAGTTGCTATGTACTCTTGGTTTCGGTGAAGTATGGCTTAGCCAATCACCATCGAATGCTAAATCCATTTTACCTTGTATACGTCAAAGAATTTTCGACCAACCACAACAACATTTGAGAGGTTTATTAGAGAATTCCTCGAAATGTTTTTTATATAAGCATATTGTAAACCATTTTTCCACCCAGTTTTATTTATCTAACTACATGCCTAAGAAATATAGAATATGTTTAACAAAACTTCGTATGTTTGCACATTCTTTGGCAATTGAAACCGGGTCGTTATAGAAATATCGAGCGGAATAGGAGATATTGTGCAATTTGTAAGTCGACTACTGAAGTAGAAGACAAATATCATTTTTTATTAATATGTAATATGTACAAGGACTTAAGAAGTCTATATATCAAAAAATACTATTGGCAAAAACCTTCAATGTTTAAATTAATACAGTTATTGTGTGTCAATAACAACAAGGAATTAAGCCGTCTCGGCAAATTTATTTTTGAAGCCAATAAGATAAGAGCTGTATTTCTTTACCTCGTACTCCACTGTTGTCTTGCTGTTTCACATCCTTATTATGTATTGTATGTAATATATACTCATGGGCTGTAAAGCCTATAGTCAATAAATTGAATTGAATTGAATTACATATAAATATAGCGTGGGCACAACTTTGCGATAGCTACAATCACACAGTTGTTGGATAGGTAGCATGGTTAACAACTTTGTGAAAGCTACAATCACACAGTTGTTGGATAGGTATCATGGTGAACAACTTTGTGATAGCTACAATCACACAGTTGTTGTATAGGCATCATGGTTAACAACTTTGTGATAGCTACAATCACACAGCTGTTGGATAGGTATCATTGTCAACAACTTTGTGATAGCTACAATCACACAGTTGTTGTAAAGGTATCATGGTCAACAACTCTGTGATAGCTACAATTACACAGTTGTTGGATAGGTATCATGGTTACCAACTTTGTGATAGCTTCAATCATACAGTTGTTGGATAGGTATCA
>NW_018405719.1:779419-779716 GCF_002113885.1 Mizuhopecten yessoensis
GATAGCTACAATCACACAGTTCTTGGATAGGTATCAAGGTAAACAACTTTGTGATAGCTACAATCAAACAGTTGTTGGATAGGTATCATGGTTAACAACTTTGTGATAGCTACATTCACACAGTTGTTGGATTGGTATCATGGTTAACAACTTTGTGATAGCTACATTCACACAGTTGTTGGATAGGTATCATGGTTAGCAACTTTGTGATAGCCACAATCACACAGTTGTTGGATAGGTATCATGGTCAATAACTTTGTGATAGCTACATTCACACAGTTGTTGGATAGGTATCAT
>NW_018405719.1:784687-784769 GCF_002113885.1 Mizuhopecten yessoensis
CTGGTTAACAACTTTGTGATAGCTACAATCACACAGCTGTTGGATAGGAATCATGGTGAACAACTTTGTGATAGCTACAATC
>NW_018405719.1:788228-802461 GCF_002113885.1 Mizuhopecten yessoensis
GGTATCATGGTTAACAACTTTGTGGTAGCTATAATCACACAGTTGTTGGATAGGTATCATGGTTAACAACTTTGTGNTTTTTGGTGTTTTTTTTTGTGCAATGGGGCAATTGATTGTTGAATCACCCTGTCAATGTGGTACGTTGTGGAATCTACACAATTGTAATATTGGTGATAAGGCTGTTTATTGGTTGTCATTATATTTGTGCCAAGGTTGTTCATTGGTTGTCATTATATTTGTGCCAAGGTTGTTCATTGTTTGTCATTATATTTGTGCCAAGGGTGTTCATTGGTTGTCATTATATTTGTGCCAAGGTTGTTCATTGGTTGTCATTATATTAATGCTAAGGTTATTTATTGGTTGTTATTATGTAAGTGCTAAGGTTATTTATTGGTTGTCATTATATTTGCACCAAGGTTGTTTATCGGTTGTCATTATGTTAATGCTAAGGTTATTTATTGGTTGTCATTATATTTGTGCCAAGGTTGTTTATTGGTTGTCATTATGTTAATGCTAAGGTTGTTTATCGGTTGTCATTATGTTAATGCTAAGGTTGTTTATCGGTTGTCATTATGTTAATGCTAAGGTTATTTATTTGTTGGCATTATATTAGCGCTAAAGTTGTTCATTTGTTGTCATTATATAAGTGATGTTATATATGTTTACCTATTATATCGTGTCCCTGATGATCATCAGAAGCCTCAAGTCTGTTATAAATACATGCTCCAATTCCAGCCCTACTTTCCTCACACTCAATTCCAGCCCTACTTTCCTCACACTCTCTGGCTTCACTTTGGTGATGTCCACCAGCTTGGTGAGGATCATGTGTTTGGTAATAGTTACCAGCCTCCATTGCAGGTGAAGCGCACGTTTCTTGAGGATGAAATGTTGGAGATGTGAATTCTGCAACATGTGCCCTTTCCCCATGGAAGCCTTGGTCTTGACGGTGTTTCAAAGGTGTGTTAGGCGATTCGGTAACATGAGTAGACAGACTTTCCGGGCCATGTTGCTCTCCCTTCTGACTTTCTCCTCGAGGAGCATCCACATTCAGGGAATCAGCACCATCAGGCTCATATCTCGATTCTACAAAGCATGAAGTGAAAGTAAATAGAGGTAATTTCAGAAAATATTTTTGAATATATTGATATGAAACTATAGGAAAATATCACAAAAATACTTCCTCAAGAATGCCGAAATAGAAAGACAGTTATCAGGGGGGAATACAGACCCCCTGTTGGATGGTTGTCAACAGCTTTGTTGTCTTAAAAATAAATTCTGTCTCCATTCCAGGCAAGCCCTGGTATAAAGAATGACTCACTCTATATAGACTAATGCATGAAACTATACAATCACAGTAAGTTCAGGTTCCTAGAGTCATGAGTTGTTGAAATGTGACTGTTTTGGGGATGTGCACCTACCCAATGGTTCTTCAAGCTCACTTATTGTCAGGGGTTCAACAGACAGTAAGACAATGTCATCACCTGTGTAGTCTCCATCACCAACAGGTCTTAAGAAAGAGACATTTTCAGTACTTTGTTTCTCAGGTCGAACGGCTGAATTTCGGGAATCTGTTTGCTGCACTTGTTCCAGTTCACTGCTGCCCTGCTGAATCTCTGTTCCTGTAATACAGTTATATCTGCTGACATAGGGGCTAGTATCACAGTACATTGAGATGAGTGGAAGTATGCTACGCCCGTCAGACCCGCAGAAGTATATTGATATATTGGAAGGAGGTAGTGACATATGATATAAATGTGTTTACTGCCACTGTTTTGTTGGTGACTGTGACCTTGCCATTCATTAACTGTGTGTATGGCACAAGATATTTTGTGTTTCATAATTACACTTTCGTGGTTAATGTTGCTATAACTAAATAGAAAGGAATTAAATAAATATCAAAAAGTTCTTGTATTTTCAACAGAATGCCCTTATTTAGTAATGAATAAGGGGCATAACTCTGCCGAAAAGTGTTTAAATGTCACAATTTAAGAACTCATTGAAAGCATTCAGGTAATGAAACAACCAAGTAGTTTAAAAACAAGAGGCCCAGAGGGCCTGTATCACTCACTTGGATAATAAAGCAACCATGGGAAATTATTCTTAATACACAAAATCCCTAATGGTACAAAGAGAAGGATTTGAAACATTTTAACCTAACATTCCTCTTTAGAGTCCTGCCTTCTGCACCAAGAGGGACCACACCCTCACTTTTTATACAAAACTTAATCTATTTTTCCCAAGGATGCTTCTGACCAAATTTGGATAAAATCCCTCCAACGGTACAGAGGAAGAAGGATTATGAAAACTTAAACCTAAAATTCCCCTTTTCAACCCCACCCATCTGCACCAGACAGAGCCACACAAATTGAGTCCTCTTGACTCAAGGATGCTCAAGACCAAATTTGGATAAAATCCCTTTTTCCCTACAGTTTTTGAGAAAGCCCCCTTTTGTACATTCTGAGAAATAATGCTAACAAACATTCATTCTCAAATTCAAGATGGCTGGCAGCCATCTTGGTTTTGTGATCAGTCCCAAAAAAACAATATGCATAACTAAGGACCTTGGGGAACCCTCATGTTAAGTGTTAGAAAGATTCCTCCAGTACTTTCTGAGAAATAGGGCTAACAATATTTAACTCTAAAATTGTAAGATGGCACCTGTTGACCCAAGGATGCTTCAGACTACATTAGGATATAAATCCCTTAATCCCTACGCTAGAAGAAGGATTTAAATGTTTTACCTCTATTTCCACCCTCCCCCCCCCCCCCCCCCCCCCAGAGGGTGCACACCCATTGTTTATACACAATTGAGTCCCCTTGAACCATGGATTCTCCAGACCAAATTTAGTTAAAATCCACAAAGTCAGACGGACGGACGGACGGCGGATGATAGACACTGAGCCATGGCATAAGCTCACTTGCCCTTTGGGCTAAATATTATAACATGTTTCGATGACATCATACTGAAAATACTACGTTTTCCAAAAAAGTAGTCATCTGTCCCACTTAAATACCTTGGTAATTGTCAGCAACTATGTCTTCTGACATTGGAAATTCCAGCAAGATACTCAATTTTAGAACAGTCAAGATCTGTACATGGCTGTATTAACGTCATTATTGAGAGAGTACAGGTAAATGAGCCTGGTGAAGTCTCCGACTCAACGAGATTGGCGTGTCATAGCACACAAGTGGGGGATTTAAAACAGCATTTGATTGATCAACATAACAAGAGGCCCAGAGGGTCTGTATTGCTCTCCTGGATATTTGAGCAATTATGGGAAAATGTTCTCAATAAAAGTAATTCAGCAAATATTTCCATATGTTAGAGTCTCCTTGGCTTAAGAATGTTCTAAACTGAATGAAACTTTACACTGCTCTGTCCCACTATGCTACTAGTCAATTATCATCATCAAAGGCCACCTGGTAATGTAAATGAAGTTTTTTTGTTTTTTTTAACATATTTGACACATTTGACTTGAGGAAAATTTATGGCATTTCATGCCAGGTACCTACTGGCCAAGTATCATAACTTTTGGCTACCTGGTTCTTCAGAAGTAGTTTTTTAAATATTTTTACATACCGGTATTTGATTGAGGAAACTTTATCGCACTCTGTCCCAGGAACCTACTGGCCATATATCATTATTCTGGTCCTATTTGTTATTCAGGAGAAGTTGTTTAAAGGTTTTTAACATGTTTAATTCTTGTGATCTTAAATGTAAGTCAAGGTCATTATTTGAGTTAAGTTTATGGCACTTTATGCCAGGTACCTACTTGCCATGTATCATAATTCTTGGCCTCCTGGTTATTTTTTTTAAAGATTTTCACATATTTAACCCCTGTGACCTTGAAAGAAGGTCAAGGTCATTTATTAGAGGAACCTTTATAACACTTCATTCCAGGTACCTACTGGCCAAGTATCATAATCTCCTGGTTATTCAGAAGAAGATTTTTTAAAGGTTTTTACATATTTGACCCCTGTGACCTTGAAAATAAGTCAATGTCATTTATTTCAGGATATTTTATAGCTAGGTACCTACTGGCCAGATATCATGGCCCTAAGTCTTCTAGTTCTGAAGAGGAAGTTGTTCAAACAAGAGCTGTTGGAGAACAGCATAGCTCGCTTATTGGTGATGTATGTTGTAAGATAGCAAATATCAATACAGTAAAACCTCGATATAATGCCCATCATTACATTTGACACCTCGCTTTTTTGTCATTTTTTCAGGTTCCTCATTTATGCTTTACTTAAGAATTCCTTTACATGTTTCCCTCAATTTATTGCCAACCCCTTTATTAAGCCAACAATTCTTTTAACAAATGGTGGCAATATAACATGGTTTTGCTTTACCCTTACATGATGTTGTACATTTGAAAAGAAGAGATGACGAGACAAGGAGACAACGTGAAATAGTCAACAGCGAATTGATGGTGGTGACTGATCCAACCCTGCATATGCAAACTTTCCCAAAAACTTTAAACTACAATGTAGTCCAATTAAGTTGTTTTTGGCCCCTTAAATATGAAAATATAGTTCAGCACATTGCTTACACTCTGTATAAATACTTCAACCTTATAAAAGACAACAGTGTATTGAGTGTGATGATCCAACACTGTCTGGCAAAAACTTGCCCAAAAACTTTAACCTCAGTGAAGTGGAAATACTATTTTGTTGTAAATGAAAATGACACATATTTTGTGCAAGAAAGGACTGGACAAGATAATAATTTTTTCTATTAATGTATAGACAGAAAACAAATATGCACTCTTTGCATAAACTGCTTTGCAGTTTATTTCGAGTGCACTTCAGTTCCTGATCGATACATTAAAAGAGCAATTCATTATCTAGTCCAATCCTTAAATATTCTCTGACGAACAATTTGTATAGCATATATACTCATGTATTAAGTTTTTTCATATCAGGAAATCATGCCATGTTGATAAAATAACGATATCACCTAGTAATGACCTACCTGTCTTAGTATCACCTAGTAATGACCTATCTGTCTTAGTATCACCTTGTAATGATCTACCTGTCTTAGTATCACTTAGTAATGATCTACCTGTCTTAGTATCACCTTGTAATGACCTACCTGTCTTAGTATCACCTAGTTATGACCTATCTGTCTTAGTATCACTTAGTAATGATCTACCTGTCTTAGTATCACCTGGTAATGCCCTACCTGTCTTAGTATCACCTAGTAATGACCTATCTGTCTTAGTATCACCTTGTAATGATCTCCCTGTCTTAGTATCACTTAGTAATGATCTACCTGTCTTAGTATCACCTGGTAATGCCCTACCTGTCTTAGTATCACCTAGTAATGATCTAGCTGTCTTAGTATCACCTAGTTATGACCTATCTGTCTTAGTATCACATAGTAATGATCTACCTGTCTTAGTATCACCTAGTAATGATCTACCTGTCTTAGTATCACCTAGTTATGACCTATCTGTCTTAGTATCACATAGTAATGATCTACCTGTCTTAGTATCACCTGGTAATGACCTACCTGTCTTAGTATCACCTAGTAATGACCTATGTCTTAGTATCACCTAGTAATGATCTACCTGTCTTAGTATCACCTAGTAATGACCTACCTGTCTTAGTATCACCTAGTAATGATCTACCTGTCTTAGTATCACCTAGTAATGACCTACCTGTCTTAGTATCACCTAGTAATGATCTACCTGTCTTAGTATCACCTAGTAATGACCTACCTGTCTTAGTATCACCTAGTAATGATCTACCTGTCTTAGTATCACCTAGTAATGACCTACCTGTCTTAGTATCACCTAGTAATGATCTACCTGTCTTAGTATCACCTAGTAATGACCTACCTGTCTTAGTATCACCTAGTAATGATCTACCTGTCTTAGTATCACCTAGTAATGACCTACCTGTCTTAGTATCACCTAGTAATGATCTACCTGTCTTAGTATCACCTAGTAATGACCTACCTGTCTTAGTATCACCTAGTAATGATCTACCTGTCTTAGTATCACCTAGTAATGACCTACCTGTCTTAGTATCACCTAGTAATGATCTACCTGTCTTAGTATCACCTAGTAATGACCTACCTGTCTTAGTATCACCTAGTAATGATCTACCTGTCTTAGTATCACCTAGTAATGACCTACCTGTCTTAGTATCACCTAGTAATGATCTACCTGTCTTAGTATCACCTAGTAATGACCTACCTGTCTTAGTATCACCTAGTAATGATCTACCTGTCTTAGTATCACCTAGTAATGACCTACCTGTCTTAGTATCACCTAGTAATGATCTACCTGTCTTAGTATCACCTAGTAATGACCTACCTGTCTTAGTATCACCTAGTAATGATCTACCTGTCTTAGTATCACCTAGTAATGACCTACCTGTCTTAGTATCACCTAGTAATGATCTACCTGTCTTAGTATCACCTAGTAATGACCTACCTGTCTTAGTATCACCTAGTAATGATCTACCTGTCTTAGTATCACCTAGTAATGACCTACCTGTCTTAGTATCACCTAGTAATGATCTACCTGTCTTAGTATCACCTAGTAATGACCTACCTGTCTTAGTATCACCTAGTAATGATCTACCTGTCTTAGTATCACCTAGTAATGACCTACCTGTCTTAGTATCACCTAGTAATGATCTACCTGTCTTAGTATCACCTAGTAATGACCTACCTGTCTTAGTATCACCTAGTAATGATCTACCTGTCTTAGTATCACCTAGTAATGACCTACCTGTCTTAGTATCACCTAGTAATGATCTACCTGTCTTAGTATCACCTAGTAATGACCTACCTGTCTTAGTATCACCTAGTAATGATCTACCTGTCTTAGTATCACCTAGTAATGACCTACCTGTCTTAGTATCACCTAGTAATGATCTACCTGTCTTAGTATCACCTAGTAATGACCTACCTGTCTTAGTATCACCTAGTAATGATCTACCTGTCTTAGTATCACCTAGTAATGACCTACCTGTCTTAGTATCACCTAGTAATGATCTACCTGTCTTAGTATCACCTAGTAATGACCTACCTGTCTTAGTATCACCTAGTAATGATCTACCTGTCTTAGTATCACCTAGTAATGACCTACCTGTCTTAGTATCACCTAGTAATGATCTACCTGTCTTAGTATCACCTAGTAATGACCTACCTGTCTTAGTATCACCTAGTAATGATCTACCTGTCTTAGTATCACCTAGTAATGACCTACCTGTCTTAGTATCACCTAGTAATGACCTACCTGTCTTAGTATCACCTAGTAATGATCTACCTGTCTTAGTATCACCTAGTAATGACCTACCTGTCTTAGTATCACCTAGTAATGATCTACCTGTCTTAGTATCACCTAGTAATGACCTACCTGTCTTAGTATCACCTAGTAATGATCTACCTGTCTTAGTATCACCTAGTAATGACCTACCTGTCTTAGTATCACCTAGTAATGACCTACCTGTCTTAGTATCACCTAGTAATGATCTACCTGTCTTAGTATCACCTAGTAATGACCTACCTGTCTTAGTATCACCTAGTAATGACCTACCTGTCTTAGTATCACCTAGTAATGATCTACCTGTCTTAGTATCACCTAGTAATGACCTACCTGTCTTAGTATCACCTAGTAATGATCTACCTGTCTTAGTATCACCTAGTAATGACCTACCTGTCTTAGTATCACCTAGTAATGATCTACCTGTCTTAGTATCACCTAGTAATGACCTACCTGTCTTAGTATCACCTAGTAATGATCTACCTGTCTTAGTATCACCTAGTAATGACCTACCTGTCTTAGTATCACCTAGTAATGACCTACCTGTCTTAGTATCACCTAGTAATGATCTACCTGTCTTAGTATCACCTAGTAATGACCTACCTGTCTTAGTATCACCTAGTAATGATCTACCTGTCTTAGTATCACCTAGTAATGACCTACCTGTCTTAGTATCACCTAGTAATGATCTACCTGTCTTAGTATCACCTAGTAATGACCTACCTGTCTTAGTATCACCTAGTAATGACCTACCTGTCTTAGTATCACCTAGTAATGATCTACCTGTCTTAGTATCACCTAGTAATGACCTACCTGTCTTAGTATCACCTAGTAATGACCTACCTGTCTTAGTATCACCTAGTAATGATCTACCTGTCTTAGTATCACCTAGTAATGACCTACCTGTCTTAGTATCACCTAGTAATGATCTACCTGTCTTAGTATCACCTAGTAATGACCTACCTGTCTTAGTATCACCTAGTAATGACCTACCTGTCTTAGTATCACCTTGTAATGACCTACCTGTCTTAGTATCACCTTGTAATGACCTAACTGTCTTAGTATCACCTAGTAATGACCTACCTGTCTTAATATAACCTTGAAAAAACCTACCTGTCTTAGTATCACCTAGTAATGATCTACCTGTCTTAGTATCACCTAGTAATGACCTACCTGTATTAGTATCACCTAGTGAAGACCTGCCTATCTTAGTATCACCTAGTAATGACCTACCTGTCTTAGTATCACCTAGTAATGACCTACCTGTCTTAGTATCACCTAGTAATGACCTACCTGTCTTAATATAACCTTGAAAAAACCTACCTGTCTTAGTATAACTTTGTAATGACCAACCTGTCTTAGTATCACCTAGTAATGACCTACCTGTGTTAGTATTTCCTAGTAATGACCTAACTGTCTTAGTATCACCTAGTAATGACCTACCTGTCTTAGTATCACCTAGTAATGGCCTACCTGTCTTAGTATCACCTAGTATGACCTACCTGTCTTAGTATCACCTAGAAATGACCTACCTGTCTTAGTATCACCTTGTAATGACATAACTGTCTTAGGATCACCTTGTAATGACCTAACTGTCTTAGTATCACATAGAAATGACCTACACCTGTCTTAGTATCACAGAGTAATGACCTACCTGTCTTAGTATAACCTTGTAATGACCAACCTGTCTTAGTATCCCCTAGTAATGATCTACCTGTCTTAGTATCACCTAGTAATCACCTACCTGTCTTAGTATCACCTAGTATGACCTACCTGTCTTAGTATCACCTTATAATGACCTAACTGTCTTAGTATCACATAGAAATGACCTACACCTGTCTTAGTATCACAGAGTAATGACCTACCTGTCTTAGTATCACCTTATAATGACCTAACTGTCTTAGTATCACATAGAAATGACCTACACGTGTCTTAGTATCACATAGTAATGACCTACCTGTCTTAGTACTCACCTAGTAATGACCTACCTGTCTAGTATCACCTAGTAATGACCTACCTGTCTTAGTATCACCTTGTAATGACATAACTGTCTTAGTATCACCTTGTAATGACCTAACTGTCTTAGTATCACATAGAAATGACCTACACCTGTCTTAGTATCACATAGTAATGACCTACCTGTCTTAGTATCACCTTGTAATGACCTACCTGTCTTAGTATCACCTTATAATGACCTAACTGTCTTAGTATCACCTTGTAATGACCTACATGTCTTAGTATTACCTAGTAATGACCTATGTCTTAGTATCACCTAGTAATGTACTACCTGTCTTAGTCTCACCTATAGTGAAGACCTACCTGTCTTAGAGGTGTCAGTGGAGGGAAACGAGATGGTTAGGTCTGTACTGGCCAATGAGAAAGAGTTTGTAGTTGATGGCTTGTTATCATCTACAACCGGTCTGTCCTCTGCCTCCTTAGAACTTTTTGCAGAATCTATAATTTTCAACAAATATTTACATGAACAAGCAAATTCGTGGAATTTATATCCCCTGCTTGCAGAACATATTGTAGGTTAATGTTATTGAGGTTAGGTTTAAACATGTGAGTATCATGTTGTTGAGACATAATGTATAGCTTCAAACTTGAAGAAGAAAAAAGCCCTATATCTCATTGATTATCCTTAAATATGCACAAATCACATCGGTTGGCAAACTTAGCATGAGTTGGATGTGCATAAGGAATTTGGTTGAAACGTCAGAAGAATATCTACAGCAATTATCACATGAAAACCAAAGAGTGCCCGAGATGGGTGGAAAGACAGAGGAACACAAACATTGTTATCAAGTTTGAAGGAATTTGTCTAATATTTGCTAGAGTTTTTCAGCGGCAACTGCAGATAATGACTTTTTTCCTCTCCTTCCTCTATAATTTTCAACAAGGATTTACATGAACACAAGAGGCCCATTGGCCTGAACGGTCACCTGAGTTCTGATATATCTATACAGAGTGTTGTTTTTGTTTTTAAAACATGAACAGAAATAGTATCCAAAGTGACAAAAAACAATAAAACCACCTTTTCAATATCTAGCATACAGATTTAAGACTGAAATGTATTTGAAACCAGCACCTCTGATTCTAAGTAGAGAAAATGAAGAAATTTTAGCACACTGACTCCTTTGGGCCCCGCCCTACAGCCCTATGGGGAAGGGCTGGCTCAAAATTTTCAAAGTATCAAACTGACAACTCAGGGTTATAATTCCAATCAAGTTAGCAACATGTAATATCCAAAGTGTCCTTTACCAATATAAACCATTATAAATTTGACCCTTTTTGGCCCCAAAACTGATAGCTACAGGCAAAATATCAGTATTTATGATTAGGTCTTTTTAATAACTTGTTTAAAGCATTACACACATTTGACCCACATGACCTTGAAAGTTAAACCAAGAACACAAACTTTATAGCCCTTCATCCAAGCATGTACTCGTCAAATATCACCACCCTAGACATTTTGTTTATTGAGCTGAGGTATTTTAAAGGTTTATACACATTGGACAGTAAGAGGTCTTGAAAGTGTGTCGAGGTTATTCACATGCACAAACTTGATAGTTCTTCATCTGAGCATGCTGCTGACCAAATATCACCACCCTATGCAATTAGGTTATTCAGACATTGTTTTTAACATATTTGACCCCTGTGGCCTTAAATATGGGTGAAAATAATTCATTTGAACAAACTTGGTAGCCCTTCATCCCAGCATGCTACTGGCTTAATATCATTCAAGGCATTTTGGTTATTCAGAAGAAGTTGTTTAAAGGTTTTATAAGACAATTGACCCTGATGACCTTGAATATGAGTGAAGGTCATTCATGTGAATAAACTTGGAAGCCCTTCATCCTAGCAAGCTACTGGCCAAATATCATCACCCTAGAGCTTTTGGTTATTCTTCAGAAGTCGTTTAAAAGATTTCAACATATTTGACCCCTGTTACCTTGAATATTGGTGAAGGTCATTCATTTGAACAAGCTTGGTAGCCCTTTATACCAGCATGCTTTTGGTAAATATCATCGCCCTAGACAATTTGGTTATTCATAAGAAGTCATTTAAAAGATTTCATCATATTCGACCCCTATGACCTTGAATATGAAGGTCATTCATTTGAACAAACTTGGTAGCCCTTCATCCTAGCATGCTACCGGCCAAATATCATCACCCTGTGTATTTTGTTTATACAGAAGAAGTTGTTTAAAATGTTTAACATATTTGACCCCTGTGACCTTAAATATGGGTGAAGGTCATTCATTTGAACAAACTTGTTAGCTTTTGATGCCAGTATTGTAGTAAGAAGCTACAAGCAATATGAATGCTAGCCATACGGTTAGCCTGCATCAGCGAGCGTAATCTACGATCAGACCAACAGTACACGAAATACGTCCGTATAGCTGCCTTACCAAGTGTAGACTACACTCGATATTGTCATGCACGGTAGCTCATCACCCTCGGGCGAGTTGACCTGCTCACCGAGCATACAGAGATGTCGACTCGGCCTCTTTACAAGTGCATTTTCACAACAGTATGCTTAGGTCCAAATATCTTCACACTAGACCATTTGGTTGTAAGAAGAAGTCGATTAAAATAAAATGTTGATGCCAGACAGACGCGGGACGGACTACGGCCGCTGCACCATGGCACAAGCTCACTTGGCTCTTCAGGCTAGGTGAGTTGACTAAAACACTGATCATGACGAGCCAACAAGGGATCTGCCATGTGCCAGACCATACCCTCCATGATTTATTTGAAGCACATTAACTTTGACCTTAATCAAGTTTTAAACCCCTATTGCATTATCACAGTTATCACCAAATTAAAATGTTTAAAAAGTTAGTTTTTTATATTCCAGGAAGAGGACTGTATCCCCCATAGTCTATATTTAGAACAGTGACCTTGACCTTGGAATTTTTTTAAAACCACTATTGCACATCTACATATCACAGTGTATCACCATGTCAATTTTCAGAGGATTAGTCCTATGGATGCCGAGATAACTTCTGAAAACGAAAGTGCAGACAGACAAACAGTTTTAGAAGAATATATCAAACTGATTTGTATTAATTTGTTTTATTTTTTTCATTATTAAAATTTGCATTTTATAACACTTGCCAACATATGTCTATTGAATTCCAAATTACAGATATGTTTAACTGATGTGGATCATTACCAATACCTTAAATGAAAAGTGCTCTACTTGATGAGTGTAATACATACCAAGAAATTTGTTATTGAAAGGAAACCTATCTATAACATTTTTGTTCCTTCAATAACCATGACTGTAGGGCTTTTGGTTCTTCATAAGACACAATTTTAATGTTTTGATACATTTGACCCCTTTGACCTTGAATATTAGTCCAGATCATTTCTATTCCTAAACATTGTAAAACTCATCAAGTGTGACTGAAAGTGTGACGGAGTACTGTACTAGTTATTTACCTAAATTTAGTCATTCACAAGGCCTGGCAAAAAAATGTTGCGTTTCCGCTTAATGGTCGACTAACCGCACTTGAAATTGTCTTAAATTTAATTTAATTTGTTCCCTCTTTTTTCTTGTGTCTTAAATTTTATTTTATTTTCAAAATCTAATTTTATAATATTTTTGTTTTGTTTTTGTAATTTAAGTTTTTTTTATTTAACTACTCTTAAATTAAAATTGAATACATTTTCATTTTTTTCAGTAAAGAAACGTATAATTGAATTATTACCTTTTTTCAGGACAAGGGGCAACATAACATCTTTTTGTCAGGCCTAACAGGAAATATATGTAGAAGACTGATATAGGCTTAACCTGTTGTCCGATTCTTTTAACAATGCTGTATTGCATGCATAAATATTTGTATGTATTATATATGTATTGTTTGTAAAATATTTTGAAATTGAAAACTCATGACCAGCAAGCTACTGGTCCTATATCATAACTCTAGGCCTAATAGTATTTCGTAAGGAGACACTGGAGTTTTTTGTCAGATTTTACTCCAATGAGCTTTAATAGAGGTCATACTCTATTTTTTCTTAAACTTTGTTACATTTTGTTGCAAGTTAATAGATAAATATCACGACTAGGTTTTTTGGTTCTCAAGAAAATATTTTCAGTATTTAAATAGTTAAATGTTTGGGTGGTCTGGTGGTGCAGTGGATAGCGCACTTGCCTTTCACCAAGGCGGCCGGGGTCTATTCCCTGATCGGACGTGAAAAGATTTGGGTCACCTGCCTGATCACGTGGGTTTTCTCCGGGTATTCCGGTTTCCTCCCACACTAAGACTCCCCATGCACTAACATCTGGGCCAGCAAGAGTGATTAATATAAGTTGAAACAACTTGTTTCATAATTGTTGTAAAATAAATAAAGTTTATATTTTATTTATATTTTAAATGTTGCAAAACTCATTGCAAAGCACCCTGTAGTGGCTATTGCTTAAAGAATTTCTTTATTTTGCTTCATAAATTTTGTGGTACATTAACTCCGAGTGCTACATAACAAATATCAAAATCATGAAACAGTTGGTTTATTACAAGAACGTGCCTCAAGTTTTAAAGTTTACGAACCTATGACAGACAGCAAAGGATTGGCGTTTGGGCCAGGTGATCAAACAAACCCATTAGATGTTCATACCTGTGGGATCTCCTTCTGGCTCTGCAACTTCCTTCACTATGGTCTCCTCCTCCCCACTGTTGATGGGCATTTCTAGGGGGAGGAGGGGAACTCTTTCATCAGGTTCACTATTCTCTGAAGTATGGACAGATACTGTTGTACTGTTGGAAGGGGTAGGCATTGCATCCTCATCGCTCACCTCAAGAGAGACGTCTGCTCCAGCAGCCTCAATACTGGATAATTCTAGAAAAGGAATTCAATACTTGATAGTTCTAGAAAAGGAAATCAATACTGGATAGTTCTAGAAAAGGAAATCAATACTGGATAGTTCTAGAAAAGGAAATCAATACTGG
>NW_018405719.1:808741-826767 GCF_002113885.1 Mizuhopecten yessoensis
AATGACTGAGGTCAGATGTCATAGCATATATCACAATGACTGAGGTCAGATGTCATAGCATATATCACAATGACTGAGGTCAGATGTCATAGCATATATCACAATGACTGAGGTCAGATGTCATAGCATATATCACAATGACTGAGGTCAGATGTCATAGCATATATCACAATGACCTACTTTTCATAAACTTCACTCCACTATCATGAAATATACCTGCATCTTAAATTTGGTCTATACTGGTGAAACTGTGCCCTGGACTAAGGATAAGGCCAAAGATTAGTGCCCTGGACTAAGGATAAGGCCAAAGATCAGTGCCCTGGACTAAGGATAAGGCCGAAGATCAGTGCCCTGGACTAAGTATAAGGCCAAAGAGCAGTGCCCTGGACTAAGTATAAGGCCAAAGATCAGTGACCTGGACTAAGTATAAGGCCAAAGATCAGTGCCCTGGACTAAGGATAAGCCCAAAGATCAGTGCCCTGGACTAAGGATAAGGCCAAAGATTAGTGCCCTGGACAAAGGATAAGGCCAAAGATCAGTGCCCTGGACTAAGGATAAGGCCGAAGATCAGTGCCCTGGACTAAGTATAAGGCCAAAGAGCAGTGCCCTGGACTAAGTATAAGGCCAAAGATCAGTGCCCTGGACTAAGGATAAGGCCGAAGATCAGTGCCCTGGACTAAGTATAAGGCCAAAGATCAGTGCCCTGGACTAAGGATAAGGCCAAAGATCAAAGCACATGTCAAAGTGACCTACTTCTCTTCTTTGCACTCAAACATCCCATGATGTACTTGCATAACAAATCTGGTTACTCCAGGTGTAACAGTATAGAAGATAGGTCCTAAACAAAAAAAATTAAGGCTGAAGTAAACGGTCAAACCATTGGTCACAGAGACATTCTTTTTATAGTCTGCACTTTGCCATCCAGAGATGTACATGTATACCAAATCTGGTTACTCTGGGTGAAGTACTACAGAAGATATGCCCAAGACAAACTCTTTGCAGGGACCGAATTTGGTCAGACGACGAACGGATGGAGTGTAAACCTATAATCTGTCCGGGGAACTGTTGATTACACAGTTCCTGAGGGGAAATCATTCCATTTAAATATTAGGCAAAGATTTCTTCTTTTTGGCCCCCAACCTAAGCTCCATATGTCCATAAAATCTCTGTTATAAGTTCACTGTCAACTCATGATTGCTGGAAAGCTATCTAAAACATCACTGAAAAGTAGAAATGTTCTCTTATAGTTTGACAGAACTCATATGTGTATGTTTGACATTCCTTTCGAATATGTATATAACATTCAATAAAATCTTTGTGAAGCGAAAACAAATGTTTGACAGGCATATTTGTGTTTGGGGTTATATATAAGCTTAAATTTTCAATACAAGCAGCTGTTATGAGACAACTAAGCTTATGGAACAAGTGGATGAAATAACAGCATTGGAAACATCATATGAAGAAGAAAGGCGATGTCTGGCCAATTATCGTGTCTGATGCTACCAGTTCTTTGTACCGAAACAAGTCACAGTCTTCTTTCCTCCTGCAGTGAAAAGTGCATTAAGTATTTACCTGTTACTGGCGACTTTCTCTGAGGCCACTTATGACATCTTTTGTTGTACTTGCAGCACCACCAAACAACAACAAACATGACACCCAGAAAGACAACTCCAGCTAATGGTCCAATCACAACTGAAAATAGGAAAAGTATTCTAATATTGGTTTGTATGTACATTGGAACCTTGTCAGTATAAACACTTAGGTTTGTATGTACATCGGAACCTTGTTAGTCTAAACACTTAGGTTTGTATGTACATTGGAACCTTGTCAGTATAAACATTTTGGTTTGTGTGTACAGTAGAACCTTGTTAGTATAAACACCTTGGTTTGTGTGTACAGTAGAACCATGTTAGTATAAACCATTTGGTTTGTATGTACATCGGAAGCTTGTTAGTCTAAACACTTAGGTTTGTATGTACATTGGAACCTTGTCAGTATAAACATTTTGGTTTTTGTGTACAGTAGAACCTTGTTAGTATAAACACCTTGGTTTGTGTGTACAGTAGAACCATGTAAGTATCAACACTTTGGTTTGTGTGTACTGTAGAACCTTGTCAGTATAAACACTTTGGTTTGTATGTACAGTAGAACCTTGTCAGTATAAACACTTTGGCATATATGTACAGTAGAACCTTGTCAGTATAAACACTTTGGTTTGTATGTACAGTAGAACCTTGTTAGTATAAGCACTTTGGTTTGTGTGTACAGTAGAACCTTGTTAATATAAACACTTTGGTTTGTGTGTACAGTAGAGCCTTGTCAGTATAAACACTTTGGTTTGTGTGTACAGTCGAACCTTGTCAGTATAAACTGTTTGGTTTGTGTGTACAGTAGAACCTTGTCAGTATAAACTGTTTGGTTTGTGTGTACAGTAGAGCCTTGTCAGTATAAACACTTTGGTTTGTGTGTACAGTCGAACCTTGTCAGTATAAACACTTTGGTTTGTGTATACAGTAGAACATTGTCAGTATAAACACTTTGGTTTGTGTGTACAGTAGAGCCTTGTCAGTATAAACACTTTGGTTTGTGTGTACAGTAGTACCTTGTTAGTATAAACACTTTGGTTTGTATGTACATCGGAACCTTGTTAGTATAAATACTTAAGTTTATATGTACATCTAAACCTTGTTAGTATAAACACCTTGGTTTGTGTGTACAGTAGAACCTTGTCAGTATAAGCACTTTGGTTTGTGTGTACAGTAGAACCTTGTTAGCATAAACCATTTGGTTTGTATGTACAGTAGAACCTTGTCAGTATAAACACTTTTGTTTGTATGTACAGTAGAACCTTGTTAGTATAAACATTTTGGTTTGTGTGTATAGTAGAACCTTGTTAGTATAAACACTTTGGTTTGTGTGTACAGTGGAACCTTGTTAGAATAAACACTTTGGTTTGTGTGTACAGTAGAACATTGTCAGTATAAACACTTTGGTTTGTGTGTACAGTAGTACCTTGTTAGTATAAACACTTTGGTTTGTATGTACATCGGAACCTTGTTAGTATAAATACTTAAGTTTATATGTACATCTAAACCTTGTTAGTATAAACACCTTGGTTTGTGTGTACAGTAGAACCTTGTCAGTATAAGCACTTTGGTTTGTATGTACAGTAGAACCTTGTTAGTATAAACATTTTGGTTTGTGTGTACTGTAGAACCTTGTCAGTATAAACAGTTTGGTTTGTGTGTACAGTAGAACCTTGACAGTATAAACACGTTGGTTTGTGTGTACAGTAGAACCTTGTTAATATAAACACTTTGGTTTGTGTGTACAGTAGAACCTTGTCAGTATAAACACTTTGGTTTGTATGTACAGTAGAACCTTGTCAGTATAAACACTTTGGTTTGTGTGTACTGTATAAACCTGTCAGTATAAACACTTTGGTGTGTGTGTACAGTAGAACCTTGTTAATATAAACACTTTGGTTTGTGTGTACAGTAGAACCTTGTTAATATAAACACTTTGGTTTGTGTGTACAGTAGAACATTGTTAGAATAAACACTTTGGTTTGTATGTACATTTGAACCTTGTTAGTATAAACACTTTGCTTTGTGTGTACTGTAGAACCTTGTCAGTATAAACAGTTTGGTTTGTGTGTACAGTAGAACCTTGACAGTATAAACACGTTGGTTTGTGTGTACAGTAGAACCTTGTTAATATAAACACTTTGGTTTGTGTGTACAGTAGAACCTTGTTAGAATAAACACTTTGGTTTGTGTGTACAGTAGAACCTTGTCAGTATAAACACTTTGGTTTGTATGTACAGTAGAACCTTGTTAGTATAAACACTTTGGTTTGTATGTACAGTAGAACCTTGTTAGTATAAACACTTTGGTTTGTGTGTACAGTAGAACCTTGTTAGAATAAACACTTTGGTTTGTGTGTACAGTAGAACATTGTTAGCATAAACACTTTGGTTTGTGTGTACAGTAGAACCTTGTTAGTATAAACATTTTGGTTTGTGTGTACAGTAGAACATTGTTAGCATAAACACTTTGGTTTGTGTGTACAGTAGAACCTTGTTAGTATAAACATTTTGGTTTGTGTGTATAGTAGAACCTTGTCTGTATAAACACTTTGGTTTGTATGTACAGTAGAACCTTGTCAGTATAAACAGTTTGGTTTGTGTGTGCAGTAGAACCTTGTTAGTATAAACACTTGGGTTTGTGTGTACAGTAGAACCTTGTCAGTATAAACACTTTGGCATGTGTGTACAGTAGAAACTTGTCAGTATAAACGCTTTGGTTTGTGTGTATAGTAGAACCTTGTCTGTGTAAACACTTTGGTTTGTATGTACAGTAGAACCTTTTCAGTATAAACACTTTGGTTCGTGTGTACAGTAGAACGTTGTTAGTATAAACATTTTGGTTTGTGTGTACAGTAGAACCTTGTCAGTATAAACACTTTGGCATGTGTGTACAGTAGAACCTTGTCAGTATAAACACTTTGGTTTGTGTGCACAGTAGACCCTTGTTGATATTAACCCTTTTTTTAATGTCAGATTGAATCTTGTTAATATTTGCAGGTCTTATCATTCTGAACATAATTGTTTCAGGTATAATATCATAATTCATGCTGGCAGATTGTTAATTTTAACCCTGTGCTTAATTCTAAAGTTAAGATTTTAAAAGGTTGAACAATTACATTATCAATAGTGAAGATATTTGTGTATTTCTGTGCAGGTTCAATAGAAGATCTGCTGTATGCCACTGCCTGTTAATGTAGCAGACAACTTGTGTGCGACCTCTTGTAGTATCAGGGTGATGTTTGCTTGGCTTTAGCTTAGGTGACCTTGAAGAAATCAAATTGACCTGCTGCACTTATACCAACACTATGGAACCCCATAGCAACACTTAATTAAGGGACCCACCTGCTGCACTCATAGCAACACTATGAGACCCCATAGCAACACTAAATTAAGCGACCCACCTGCTGCACTTATAGCAACACTATGGAACACCATAGCAACACTAAATTAAGCGACCCACCTGCTGCACTCATAGCAACACTATGGAACACCATAGCAACACTAAATTAAGGGACCCACCTGCTGCACTTATAGCAACACTATGGAACACCATAGCAACACTATGGAACACCATAGCAACACTAAATTAAGCGACCCACCTGCTGCACTTATAGCAACACTATGGAACACCATAGCAACACTAAATTAAGGGACCCACCTGCTGCACTCATAGCAACACTATGGAACACCATAGCAACACTAAATTAAGGGACCCACCTGCTGCACTTATAGCAACACTATGGAACACCATAGCAACACTAAATTAAGGGACCCACCTGCTGCACTTATAGCAACACTATGGAACACCATAGCAACACTAAATTAAGGGACCCACCTGCTGCACTTATAGCAACACTATGGAACACCATAGCAACACTAAATTAAGGGACCCACCTGCTGCACTTATAGCAACACTATGGAACACCATAGCAACACTAAATTAAGGGACCCACCTGCTGCACTTATAGCAACACTATGGAACACCATAGCAACACTAAATTAAGGGACCCACCTGCTGCACTTATAGCAACACTATGAGACCCCATAGTAACACTAAATTAAGGGACCCACCTGCTGCACTCATAGCAACACTATGAGACCCCATCTTTTCTTTTCTCTTTTCCTAAGATTTTCAGTGGTGTTTCTTTAGGCACCTGTTTAAATGACTTGAGATAGTTTTTGAGATATTAAACCCCCCAAAATGTATGCATACACTAAGATATCGCCCGAACAAATGAAGTATTGTCTTTCACATTACTGACCCATTTAACTATGTCATATGGCCATGTCATAGATATGGTATTACACACACACATGCAATAAAACCTTAACCGTTTCACCCCTCGGTAACTTGAGTAGACTCTCCCATACATTCATCTGGATTGATGATTGTGGTCTACAGTGGTGAAAAGGTTAAGATGCTTTGATTGGTCTAAACTGTGGGAACATATTCCTACGCCACTACAGGTACTACTTTTATTTACTATATTACGTATCTATTTACTGTTATTTTAAATGAATTTGAAATACTATTTTGTCATTATGATTTTGAGTGCATTTAAAACTGTTCATTATAAAATAAATCTGGCACTACTTCACACTTCGCGGAACGACAATACTAGGAATACTTTGGTTTGGACCAATAAAAAGTCAGCTGATAGCACATAATTTTGTTTGATTTTTTTTTTCAAATTATGAATGTTTGTAATGAATAGAATCTTGCATTTGTGTCCCTGTCATATTGACTTTATTAGGCTTGTTCTATAACTTGATATGGCACTCGCCTAAATATGACATGGACACTCACATAATATCCTCTATGTGACATGTAAACTTAATACTGACTACCAGTATTCATTTTAAAATTCTTACAAAGAACTAGGCACATGTAAACACAATTATACCCTGATCAACAGAATCACAAATATTTACGTGAACAAGCGTTCACTGAACAATGCATAAATGTTGAATGTAAGCAATCATAGATTACTGTTTTCTTTGTTTTATACAACAGCATTTTTCTTAAAAGGTTAGGGTTGGTTTTTGGATGGGGGCGACATGGAATAACTACTTACCTGGACTGAGCTCAAATGACTCTTCAACCTGATCTTCTGTTTCATTATCTGATGGCGGAAAACTGACATTCGCTGATTCTTCAAAAGGGGTTGGTGTACTCTTCAGAGCTGATTTCAAAGGGGACAACAGGATATTCAAATACTTAGTTTGATATTTTAGACAACAACCTGTTATCTCAGACTTGTATTTTGATTCTTACATATTTCTCAGTAAAATACAAATTACCTGTATCCATATTCAGTTCATTTTTGTGCTAATAATATTTTCAATGTCTTTATTGAACTAATGCACTGAGCAAATCTATACTTTAACTAGAGGCTCAATGGGCCTGTATCCCTCACTTGGTAATCAATGCTATGACCTTCAAAAAATGTGCAATCAAATTTATTTGAACAAATCTTATTTCAATTTTTTTTTTAACACATTGGATCATCTGTGACTTTGAAAGTCAGTCAAGGTCATTCATTTGACCAAACGGGATAAAGGGATTATAAGGTGTAGCTGGATAATGGGATAAAGGGATTAGTTGTAGCTGGGTAGTGGGATATGGAGGGATTATAAGGTGTAGCTGGGTAGTTGAGTACAGGGATTAGTTATAGCTGGGTAGTGGAGTACAGGGATTAGTTATAGCTGGGTAGTGGGATAGAGGGATTAGTTGTAGCTGGTTAGTGGGATAGAGGGATTAGTTGTAGTTGGGTAGTGGGATAGAGGAATTAGTTGTAGCTGGGTAGTGGGATAAAGGGATTAGGTGTATATGGGTAGTGGGATAGAGGGATTAGTGGTAGCTTGGTAGTGAGATAAAGGGATTATTGGTAGCTGGGAAGTTGTATAAAGGGATTAGTGATACATGTAGCTGGTAAGTGAAATAAATGGATAAGTGGAAGCTGGGTTGTGAGATAAAGGGATTAGTTGTAGCTGAATAGGGGGATTACAGAATTACTTGTAGCTGGGTAGTGGGATATGGAGGGATAAGTTGTAGCTGGGGAGTGGGATAGAGGGATTAGTTGTAGCTGGGTAGTGGGATAGAGGGATTAGTTGTAGCTGGGTAGTGGGATAGAGGGATTAGTTGTATCTGGGTAGTGGGATAGAGGGATTAGTTGTAGCTGGGTAGTGGGATAGAGGAATTAGTTGTAGCTTGGTAGTGGGATAAAGGGATTAGGTGTATATGGGTAGTGGGATAGAGGGATTAGTGGTAGCTTGGTAGTGAAATAAAGGGATTATTGGTAGCTGGGAAGTTGTATAGAGGAATTAATGATACATGTAGTTGGTAAGTGAAATAAACGGATAAGTGGAAGATGGGTTGTGAGATAAAGGGATTAGTTGTAGCTGAATAGGGGGATTACAGAATTACTTGTAGATGGGTAGTGGGATAGAGGGATTAGTTGTTGCTGGGTAGTGGGATAGAGGAATTAGTTGTAGCTTGGTAGTGCATAAATTTATTAGTTGTAGCTGAGTAGGGGAATAAAGCGACTACTTGTAGCTGGGTAGGGCATAAATTGATTAGTGGTAGTGGGATATGGCGGCATAAGTTGTAGCTGGGTAGTGCATAAATTGATTAGTTGTAGCTGAGAAGTGGGATAAAGCAATTACTTGTAGCTGGGTAGTGGGATATGGAGGGATAAGTTGTAGCTGGGTAGGGGGATATGGAGGGATAAGTTATAGCTGGGTAGTGGGATATGGAGGGATAAGTTGTAGCTGGATAGGGGGATATGAAGGGATAAGTTGTAGCTGGATAGTGGGATATGGAGGGATAAGTTGTAGCTGGGTAGTGCAATAAATTGATTAGTTGTAGCTGAGTAGTGGGATAAAGCAATTACTTGTGCCTGGGTAGTGGGATATTGAGGGATAAGTTGTAGCGGGGTAGTGGGATATGGAGGGATAAGTTGTAGCTGGGTAGTGCAATAAATTGATTAGTTGTAGCTGAGTAGTGGGATAAAGCAATTACTTGTGCCTGGGTAGTGGGATATTGAGGGATAAGTTGTAGCTGGGTAGTGGGATATGGAGGGATTAGTTGTAGCAGGGTAGTGGGATAGATGGATTAGTTGTAGTTGGGTAGTGGGATAGAGGAATAAGTTGCAGCTGGGTAGTGGGATAAAGGGATTAGGTGTATATGAGTAGTGGGATAGAGGGATTTGTGGTAGCTTGGTAGTGAGATCAAGGGATTATTGGTAGCTGGGAAGTTGTATAGAGGGATTAGTGATACATGTAGCTGGTAAGTGAAATAAACAGATAAGTGGAAGCTGGGTTGTGAGATAAAGGGATTAGTTGTAGCTGAATAGGGGGATTACATAATTACTTGTAGCTTGGTAGTGGGATATGGAGGGATAAGTTATAGCTGGGTAGTGGGATATGGAGGGATAAGTTGTAGCTGGGAAGTGGGATATGGAGGGATAAGTTGTAGCTTGGTAGTGGGATATGGAGGGATAAGTTATAGCTGGGGAGTGGGATATGGAGGGATAAGTTGTAGCTGAGTAGTGGAATAAAGCGACTACTTGTAGCTGGGCAGTGGGATATGGAGGGATAAGTTGTAGCTGGGGAGTGGGATATGGAGGGATAAGTTGTAGCTGAGAAGAGGGATAAAGCGACTACTTGTAGCTGGGTAGTGCGATATGGAGGGATAAGTTGTAGCTGGTAAGTGGGATATGGAGGGATATGTTGTAGCTGGGTAGTGGGATAAAGCGATTACTTGTAGCTGGGTAGTGGGATATGGAGGCATAAGTTGTAGCTGGGTAGGGGGATATGGAGGGATAAGTTGTAGATGAGTAGTGGGATAAAGCGACTACTTGTAGCTGGGTAGTGGGATATGGAGGGATAAGTTGTAGCTGGGTAGTGCAATTAATTGATTAATTGAAGCTGTGTAGTGGGATAAAGCGATTACTTGTAGCTGGGTAGTGGGATATGGAGGGATAAGTTGTAGCTGGGTAGGGGGATATGGAGGGATAAGTTATAGCTGGGTAGTGGGATATGAAGGGATAAGTTGTAGCTGGGTAGTGGGATATGGAGGGATAAGTTGTAGCTGGGTAGTGGGATAGAGGGATTAGTTGTAGTTTGGTAGTGGGATAGAGGAATTAGTTGTAGCTGGGTAGTGGGATAAAGGGATTAGGTGTATATGGGTAGTGGGATAGAGGGATAAGTGGTAGCTTGGTAGTGAGATAAAGGGATTATTGGTTGCTGGGAAGTTGTATAGAGGGATTAGTGATACATGTAGCTGGTAAGTGAAATAAACTGATAAGTGGAAGCTGGGTTGTGAGATAAAGGGATTAGTTGTAGCTGAATAGGGGGATTACAGAATTACTTGTAGCTGGGTAGTGGGATATGAAGGGATAAGTTGTAGCTGGGTAGTGGGATATGGAGGGATAAGTTGTAGCTGGGTAGTGGGATATGGAGGGATAAGTTGTAGCTGGGTAGGGGGATATGAAGGGATAAGTTGTAGCTGGGTAGTGGGATATGAAGGGATAAGTTGTAGCTGGGTAGTGGGATATTGAGGGATTAGTTGTAGCTGGGAAGGGGGATATGGAGGGATAAGTTGTAGCTTGGTAGTGGGATATGGAGGGATTAGTTGTAGCTGGGTAGTGGGATATGAAGGGATAAGTTGTAGCTGGGTAGGGGGATATGAAGGGATAAGTTGTACCTGGGTAGGGGGATATGGAGGGATAAGTTGTAGCTGGGTAGGGGGATATGGAGGGATAAGTTGTAGCTGGGTAGTGCAATAAATTGATTAGTTGTAGCTGAGTAGTGGGATAAAGCTATTACTTGTAGCTGGGTAGTGGGATATTGAGGGATAAGTTGTAGCTGGGTAGTGGGATATGGAGGGATAAGTTGTAGCTGGGTAGTGCAAGAAATTGATTAGTTGTTGCTGGGGGGAGAAGTTGTAGCTGGGTGGTGGGATATGGAGGGGTAAATTGGAGCTGGGTAGTGGGGTATGGAGGGATAAGTTGTTGCTGGGGAGTGGGATATGGAGGGGGAAGGTGTAGCTGGGGAGTGCATAAATTGATTAGGTGTAGCTGAGTAGTGGGATAAAGCGATTTCTTGTAGCTGGGTAGGGGGATCTGGAGGGATAAGTTGTAGCTGGGTAGTGGGATAGAGGGATTAGTTGTTGCTGGGTAGTGGGATAAAGGGATTAGTTGTAGCTGGGTAGTGGGATAAAGGGAATTGTGGTAGCTAGATAAGTGGAATAAAGGACTAATTTACTATTTTATCCTTTATATTATAAACACTGGAGTTCTGACAAATACAATGATAATCATTACATTACCTGTAGTAGTACTTTCATTGGTACATATAGGTGGCACCACTGTCTCATTCCACCTCATGTCTTCCCCACATCTCAGCCCATTGCCCTGGATTAGACGGAAGCCAGTCTCACAATGCGGTATACATGTTTGATAAACAGTTCCAATCCATTGTCCAAAGGGCCAACATCTGTATGCTCCATATGCATAACTTGGTAGTAGATCACAACCTTCGAATACAGGAAATATCATATATAAGGGCATTTCAACTTTTACAACAAATTATTTAAATAACCTAACTTTGCCAATGAAAAATTGCTTTTCTGATGCCCAATATCAAAGGATTCAAACAGGTTGATATTGAAATATGTTATTGCTTTGGGCACAGGGGACTGGCTCCAAATGAGATGTATATATGTGATGTAAATAACAAGAGGCCCATGGGCCTTAACATTTACTCAAGTTCTCGTGTTCACAAGGTCCAATAATAACATTATTACAATGTTCAATAACTCTGTAAGTAACTGTCGAATAATTCCCATTTTCAAATCATCTGGGATCTTATTGATATATGGCTGCCTACAAAGTTTCATCAAACTCGGTTAACAATTACTCAAGTTATCGTGTTCACAAGGTCCAATAATAATAATATTACAAAGGGCAATAACTCTGTACACAAAGTTATCAAACTTGGTTAAAGGGGCTGGTCAGGGGAAAAATGTCATATTTGCTACAAGAGGCCCATGGGCCTTAACGGTCACCTGATATATTTATACAGAGAGTTGATTTTGTTTTTAACATGAACAGAAATATTATTCAAAGTGACAAAAAACAATAAAACCACCTTATTCAATATCTAGCATACAGATTTCAGACTAAAAAGGATTTGAAACTAGCACCTCTGATTCTAAACAAGGAAAATGAAGAAATTTTAGCACACTGACTCCTTTGAGCCCCACCCTACAGCCCTTGGGGGTAGGGCTGGCTCAAAATTTTCAAAGTATCAAACTGTCAATTCAAGGTTATAATTCCAATCAAGTTATTAACATGTAATATTCAAAGTATCATTTGCCATTATAAACCATAATAAATTTTGCCCCCCCCCCCCCTTCCCCAGGGGGTAAACGTGAGACCCTAGGGTCATAAACCTTAAGACCCTTCCATCTATGAAGAGTATTTGATTCTACCATATCTGGGTCTTGAGAAGAAGATTTTTGAAATTTCAGTAAATTCGACCCTTTTTGGCCCCACCCATCAGCCCCTGGGGGTCAGTCAGGGCTGATATGTGCTTATTATCAAACTGCTACCTAATACTGATAATGCTAACCCAAATTGAATTACTTCCAATGGAAATTAAACAAATGTTGGTCCAAAATGTGATTTCCCTATATAAACTATAGTAAAGTTTACCCCCTCCCCAGGGGGAAACGTGAGACCCCAGGGTCAAGAAATTCACAATTTCGGTAAAGCACCTTAAGACCCTTCCATCTATGAAGAGTATTTGATTCTACCATATCTGGGTCTTGAGAAGAAGATTTTTGAAATTTCAGTCAATTCAACCCTTTTTGGCCCCACCCATCAGCCCCTGGGGGTCAGTCAGGGCTCATAGGTGCATACTATCAAACTGCTACCTAATACTGATAATGCTAACCCAAATTGAATTACTTCCAATGGAAATTAAACAAATGTTGGTCCAAAATGTGATTTCCCTATATAAACTATAGTAAAGTTTACCCCCTCCCCAGGGGGAAACGTGAGACCCCAGGATCAAGAAATTCACAATTTTGGTAAAGCACCTTAAGACCCTTCCATATATGAAGAGTATTTGATTCTACCATATCTGGGTCTTGAGAAGAAGATTTTTGAAATTTTAGTCAATTTGACCCTTTTTGGCCCCGCCCCTCAGGCCCCTGGGGAATTGGGACTAAACCGGCCACTCTTTTTGTTGACCATTCTCCATGGAAGGTCCATGCAAAATTTCATTGAAATTGGTTCAGGGGTTTTGGAGAAGAAGGTTTTTGAAATTTTAGTCAATTTGACCCATTTTGGCCCCGTCCCTCAGGGCCCTGGGAGCTTGGGACTAAACCGGCCACCATTTTTGTTGACCTTTGTCCATGGAAGGTTCTTGCAAAATTTCATTGAAATTAGTTCAGGGGTTTGGAGAAGAAGTCGAAAATGTAAATTGTTTACGGACGCACGACGGACGAAGGACGACGACGGACGACGACGGACTAAAGGCAATTGCAGATCACAGATGTAATTTTACCGCACGCGCGTCATCAACAGTCCAAATGTTAACATCGCGGCGAAAGAAAAAGATGCATGCAAAAGTCATGGCAGGCACAAGGTATCAATACCGTTATATATAACAACAACATATAGGTAGGAATACTACACTTGCATCATACATGACCTTTGAAAACAATTATTTACGTATAGTATTGCTGTCTTGTCCGCTAGTTGAGTCCGACATGGCACATGACAGCATGCTATTGTTGTTATCTTCACTGCCTCACTTTTGAAACAACCACGTGACATATATAAATAGATCTGCGCTAAATTTACCTGGGCTTCCCCGAGATTACAGTGGTCAAAACTGGACATTACAAGCAGAACTCGACCATCATATTGCCGTGGTATAACTTTTGGAAGGCCAGAGAACGGATTTAGACCTATTTATTTTGTAATTTTTTCCCCAACCAGCCCCTTAAAAATTTACTCCAGTTATCGTGTTCACAAGGTCCAATAATAATAATATAACAAAGGGCAATAACTCTATAAGTTACTGTCGAATAATTCCCATTTTCGAACTCGTCCGAGATCTTATTGATATATGGCTGCCTACAAAGTTTCATCAAACTTGGTTAACATTTATTCAAGTTATCGTGTTTACAAGGAAAAGTTAACGCACGACGTACGACGACGAACAAAAGACTATCACAATAGGTCACCATGACCTATGGTCAGGTAACCTAAAAAGTTACAACCACTTTGATCTTGATACCCTGAAACATGCACGCACACAAGGTCATACACTTAAAGTTGATAAGTTGATTTTAATATTCATTTGTTTTTTCTGTATGTTATTATCATCCTGAAACACAAGGATGTTGTCAGTGGTGTACCCATATTTGACCTTTATATAAAGTTTGACCAAAATCCGTGAAAAAATGAAGTTGCTAAGTGTTTAAATTGAATCAGTTGATGATTTCCTATATATAGCAACAGTGACCTTGGTCTTAATCTTGGAGCCCTGAAACACAAGAATGTCAGAGGTATACCCATATTTGACCTTCGTATAAAGTTTGACCAAAATCCGTGAAAGAATGACGTTGCGAAGCGTTTAAAATGAATCAGTTGATGATTTTCTATATATAGCAACGGTGACCTTGGCCTTGGAACCCTGAAACACAACGTCCGAAGTATACTCATACTTGACCTTTGTATAGAGTTTGACCAAAATCTGTCAAAGAATGAAGTTGCTAAGTGGTTACATTGAATCCGGACGGGACGGGATGCGACAGGAGGGGTGTTTACATTGAATCCGGACGGGACAGGACGGGACGGACAAGGGCAACACTATATGCCTAACTAAAAATAGTTAAGTTAAGTTTGTCAGGACAATGAGTTGATCATTTCTAGACCAAGTTTCAGTTAATTCGGCCTATTAGAACTCTATTTAAAGTTTTAAATAGTTATTTTCCAAAATGGCAGCCATGGCAGCCGTATTGGATCTTTGATGGACCTGGTAAAAAAACATTTTGTCAGGACCATGAGTCGATCATTCCTACCAAGTTTCAGTTAAAACGGCCCAGTAGAACTTGACTTTAGTTTGAAATAGTTTTTCAAAATGGCCGGCCTATATTAGATTTCTGATCGACCTGAAAAAATAACAACACTTTGTCAGGACCATGAGTCGATCATTCCTATGAAGTTTCAGTTAAATCTGCCCAGAAGAACTTGACTTTAAGTTTGAAATAGTTTTTTAAATAGCGGCCGTGGCAGCCATATTAGATTTCTGATCAACCCAAAAAATAACAACACTTAGTCAGGTACAGGAGTCAATCATTCCTACCAAGTTTCAGTTAAATAGGCCAAGTTGAACTTGACTTTAAGTTTGAAATAGTTTTTCAAAATGGCTGCCGTGGTGGCCATATTGGATTTCTGATCGACCTGAAAAATAACAACACTTTATCAGGACCAAGAGTTGATCATTCCTACCAAGTTTCAGTTAAATAGGCCAAGTTGAACTTGACTTTAAGTTTGAAATAGTTTTTCAAAATGGCTGCCGTGGTGGCCATATTGGATTTCTGATCGACCTGAAAAATAACAACACTTTATCAGGACCAAGAGTTGATCATTCCTACCAAGTTTCAGTTAAATAGGCCAAGTTGAACTTGACTTTAAGTTTGAAATAGTTTTTCAAAATGGCTGCCGTGGTGGCCATATTGGATTTCTGATCGACCTGAAAAATAACAACACTTTATCAGGACCAAGAGTTGATCATTCCTACCAAGTTTCAGTTAAATTAGCCCAATAGAACTTGACTTTAAGTTTGAAATAGTTTTTCAAAATGGTGGCCATATTGGATTTCTGATCGACTCGAAAAATAACAACACTTGGTCAGGGAGTTGTCAGTAACATTCCCATGAAGTATCAATGAAATCCCTTTGACATTATTTCAGCTTAAGTTGAAAATGTAAAATGTTAACAGACGACGCACGACGACGGACGAAGACGGATAGCAATAGGTCACTTGAGCTAAAGCTTAGGTGAACTAATAAAACCTCCTATAGTTCTAAGACATATCAATGACCCACTTTTGACATATTGGTGTATAGTAATATAAAAATATAACCACATACAAAATTCTAGTATGAGAGTAAAGAAGCAAACACAAAACCAAACCAAGCTGTATGTGAGAACTAATGGAAAAGTACAGGTGTAAAACTGACACACAGGTATGACAGAGATTACAGGTGTAATACTGACACACAGGTATGACAGAGATTACAGGGGTAAAACTGACACACAGGTATGACAGAGATTAAAGGTGTAATACTGACACACAGGTATGACAGAGATTATAGGTGTAAAACTGACACACAGGTATGAATTCTAGTATGAGAGTAAAGAAGCAAACACAAAACCAAACCAAGCTGTATGTGAGAACTAATGGAAAAGTACAGGTGTAAAACTGACACACAGGTATGACTGAGATTACAGGTGTAATACTGACACACCGGTATGACAGAAATTACAGGTGTAAAACTGACACACAGGTATGAATTCTAGTATGAGAGTAAAGAAGCAAACACAAAACCAAACCAAGCTGTATGTGAGAACTAATGGAAAAGTACAGGTGTAGAACTGACACACAGGTATGACAGAGATTTCAGGTGTAATACTGACACACAGGTATGTCAGAGTTTACAGGTGTAAAACTGACACACAGGTATGAATTCTAGTATGAGAGTAAAGAAGCAAACACAAAACCAAACCAAGCTGTATGTGAGAACTAATGGAAAAGTACAGGTGTAAAACTGACACACAGGTATGACAGAGATTACATGTGTAAAACTGACACACAGGTATGACAGAGTTTCCAGGTGTAAAACTGACACACAGGTATGACAGAGATTACAGGTGTAATACTGACACACAGGTATGACAGAGATTACAAGTGTAATACTCACACACAGGTATGACAGAGATTACAGGTGTAAAACTGACACACAGGTATGACAGAGATTACAAGTGCAATACTGACACACAGTTATGACAGAGATTATAGGTGTAATACTGACACACAGGTATGACAGAAATTACAGGTGTAATATTGACACACAGGTATGACAGAGATTATAGGTGTAATACTGACACACAGGTATGACAGAGATTACAAGTGTAATACTGACACACAGGTATGACAGAGATTACAGGTGTAATACTGACACACAGGTATGACAGAGATTACAAGTGTAATACTCACACACAGGTATGACAGAGATTACAGGTGTAATATTGACACACAGGTATGACAGAGATTACAAATGTAATACTGACACACAGGTATGACAGAGATTACAGGTGTAATACTGACACACAGGTATGACAGAGATTACAGGTGTAATACTGACACACAGGTATGACAGAGATTACAGGTGTAATACTGACACACAGGTATGACAGAGATTACAGGTGTAAAACTGACACACAGGTATGACAGACATGATGATTGTTAAACACTTGCCTACAACTGGACCACAGTAACACCAGGGTATAAATGTTGCAGTCACATTCAGGGAGTTCTGACTTCGACAGACATGATTTACACATTCCTGTAAATCGTCTTGACAGATGTGACACAGCTGCTCCTCCCCACTTGATGTTTCAGTAATGCTGAAAACATATAATGTATTGTTATCAGTGCTGAAGGCTATACAAACATATAATGTATTGTTATCAGTGCTGAAGGCTATACAAACATATAATGTATTGTTATCAGTGCTGAAGGCTATACAAACATATAATGTATTGTTATCAGTGCTGAAGGCTATACAAACATATAATGTATTGTTATCAGTGCTGAAGGCTATACAAACATATAATGTATTGTTATCAGTGCTGAAGGCTATACAAACATATAATGTATTGTTATCAGTGCTGAAGGCTATACAAACATATAATGTATTGTTATCAGTGCTGAAGGCTATACAAACATATAATGTATTGTTATCAGTGCTGAAGGCTATACAAACATATAATGTATTGTTATCAGTGCTGAAGGCTATACAAACATATAATGTATTGTTATCAGTGCTGAAGGCTATACAAACATATAATGTATTGTTATCAGTGCTGAAGGCTATACAAACATATAATGTATTGTTATCAGTGCTGAAGGCTATACAAACATATAATGTATTGTTATCAGTGCTGAAGGCTATACAAACATATAATGTATTGTTATCAGTGCTGAAGGCTATACAAACATATAATGTATTGTTATCAGTGCTGAAGGCTATACAAACATATAATGTATTGTTATCAGTGCTGAAGGCTATACAAACATATAATGTATTGTTATCAGTGCTGAAGGCTATACAAACATATAATGTATTGTTATC
>NW_018405719.1:827051-828516 GCF_002113885.1 Mizuhopecten yessoensis
GTGCTGAAGGCTAGACAAACATATAATGTATTGTTATCAGTGCTGAAGGCTATAAAAACATATAATGTATTGTTATCAGTGCTGAAGGCTATGCAAACATATAATGTATTGTTATCAGTGCTGAAGGCTATACAAACATATAATGTATTGTTATCAGTGCTGACGGCTATGCAAACATATAATGTATTGTTATCTGTGCTGAAGGCTATACAAACATATAATGTACTGTTATCAGTGCTGAAGGCTAGACAAACATATAATGTATTGTTATCTGTATTATTTTGTATATTACTGTAGAACAACATGTCCTCTAGAAATGGTTTGATATGTTTCATCCACTTCACTTTGAATACGAAATTGAAGGACTTGGCTAGTTTTTTGTTACCAACCTTAATAAGCTTATCAATGATTTCAGCTTTGTATGAAAACAGAAATGAATCGGTCAAAAGAGGGTCTGAGTAATATATCGAAGTAATATGACATGAACAAAATACATTCTTCATGCCTAAACCTTTCGATGAAATAGAACAGATCTGGTATTTAAAGATTTTTAGAAAATATGTTTTAGATTTGTATAAAATGTCTCCTGTGTATCACCTTATGTTGCCCCTCAGTAGCTGAAGACCAGGTTTTGATCCTCTTACACTACTGATCCTTCCTGCCATGTTTGATTAAAATCTTAGTTCTGCACTTTTGAAGAAAATGAAAATGTAAACTGTTCACATATGAAGCAGGATACTAAAAGACTATTTGTGATCCCACAAATAGATCATATAAGATCACTTAACCTAACATTACGACAATCACATGGTAGAACAGATATTACTTTAACTTACAATTTTCCTGTTTCTCCTGGTAACAGATATTCGGAATATTTTACAGCACTAATCTGTGTAACCTACAAAAATAAAATTATTAATGTAACTCACAACAAACTTTTGCTTCTTTCTATCTCGCATATCTGAATATTACAATAGTACCACTGGTACATCGACAGCTTAAAACCTACAGAACGTTGGACCTCTCCCCCTAGTCACTGTGTTGGTTCTCCAATATCCTTATTATCTTCTATATCTGAGTATAACAATTGCTGGGCCGTTACACCAACAGACCACAACCTACAGAATGTTGGACCTCTCCCCCTAGTCACTGTGTTGGTTCTCCAATATCCTTATTATCTTCTATATCTGAGTATAACAATTGCTGGGCCGTTACACCAACAGACCACAACCTACAGAACATTGGACCTCTTCCCCTAGTCACTGTGTTAGTTCTCCAATACCTTTATAATCTTCTATATTTGAGTATAACAATTGCTCCGCCATTACACCAACAGACCACAACCTACAGAATGTTGGACCTCTCCCCCTAGTCACTGTGTTAGTTCTCCAATACCTTTATCATCTTCTATATTTGAGTATAACAATTGCTCCGCCGTTACACCAACAGACCACAACCTACAGAA
>NW_018405719.1:831993-836517 GCF_002113885.1 Mizuhopecten yessoensis
CGCCGTTACACCAACAGACCACAACCTACAGAATGTTGGACCTCTCCCCCTAGTCACTGTGTTAGTTCTCCAATACCTTTATCATCTTCTATATTTGAGTATAACAATTGCTCCGCCGTTACACCAACAGACCACAACCTACAGAATGTTGGACCTCTCCCCCTAGTCACTGTGTTAGTTCTCCAATACCTTTATCATCTTCTATATTTGAGTATAACAATTGCTCCGCCGTTACACCAACAGACCACAACCTACAGAATGTTGGACCTCTCCCCCTAGTCACTGTGTTAGTTCTCCAATACCTTTATCATCTTCTATATTTGAGTATAACAATTGCTCCGCCGTTACACCAACAGACCACAACCTACAGAATGTTGGACCTCTCCCCCTAGTCACTGTGTTAGTTCTCCAATACCTTTATCATCTTCTATATTTGAGTATAACAATTGCTCCGCCGTTACACCAACAGACCACAACCTACAGATTGTTGGACCTCTCCCCCTAGTCACTGTGTTGGTTCTCCAATACCTCATCATCTGCCTAGTACAATATTAATGGAGGCAATCTTTGTAGCATGATCTGATCATACTTGCCTCTGTTCACCTGTTATGTGTGTATGTATTTACATAGTGGGATCTAGATATTATTCAAGTTAGTACCTGGGGACTGCCCCATGTAGGTCTCGAACCGGTGACCCAGTGGTGGAGGGCTAGTGGTAGCAGAATGTCAGATGCCTCAACCACCTGGGGACCGCGGCCCCTTAATTTTTTTTCAACCAACCCCTCCAGCTCCATGGACAATTAATACAACTGTTTCGAGCAAGTATGATTTCGAGGCAAACAAGCCCCTCAATTATGAGGATGCTCCAGACCTACTTTAGTAAACTCTGTAAACATTTTTTTTAAAGATTTAGCTGTTTCCCCTTTCAGAACCCACTGGAGAGGGGCACGTGTCCACCCTTTATTTATACAACATTGATTCCACTTGGCCTAAGGATGGTCTTGATCAAATTTGCTTAAAACGCTTTCCTGTACAAAAGGATTTTGAAATGCAAATCTTACCAGTACACTGAGCAGTATCACATGAGATACAGACACAAAAGTCCTTGGCAGACTGGTAGCTGTAGCCATTCACAAGTTACATAGGAATCTGAAATGTTAAAATACAAACGTATGTGTGATACATCAATCATGCTGCTGCTAGTTGTTTAACTACAGGTACAATACATGTACATAGCTGTGACCCGACTCGTCTTTGTGGAAAGTAGATTTTCTCATTATTTGCCTATTTAAACTACTGGGCATTTACATAATATCAGAATATTCTAGCTTTTACTTTAGAATAACATTGCTGATAAAGAAAGCAAACCTTCCTAGACTTGAGTACCATTTTAATTTAAACCTGTAAACCTTCCCAGACTAGAGTACCATTTTAATTTAAACCAGTAAACCTTCCCAGACTAGAGTACCATTTTAATTTAAATCAGTAAACCTTCCTAGACTAGAGTACCATTTTGATTTAAACCTGTAAACCTTCCTAGACTACAGTACCATTTTAATTTAAACTACAACTAACTGTTGTTTGAAGTTATGATAATTATCTCTAAACAAAATCAAAATTATGGACTTNTGGGGGGGGGGGGGGGGGGTCCTTGAAATTCCAGTAATTATGTTATACACTTCAGTTCTCTGTACCCTCAGAACATGTCATGACAAAATTAAAGGCTCACGATTGGCTATTTGATTAGTTTCAGGTGAAAAAACAAGAAAAAAAAACACTCGCCTGGATCGTTATGCCCAGCAATGGTATATATATGGCTATGGGTTTGGATCTCAAAACAATATGTTCAAATTACCACCCCCTTTTTGGCCCGCCCCTCAAAAAAGTTTTTTTCATAAATATTGAAATACATTTGAAGATATAAGACAAGGTGCTCCAATATGGCTTTTCCTTTATAAACAATTAATGTATGAAGTATGTACATCAGGGATGTTTTGGACGAGGTGCCCCAATATGGCTATAGATTATTACACAAGTAGCATATAAACTATATATGTACAGGGATTGTCTCTAATCATATAAAGACCTTACAAAACAGAGAATATAATTTTCAAAGTGTTTTTAAAATATGTTATTGCAACGGGAAAGGAAAAATGCAATGGCCAGACAGAGATTTAAACTCAGGACCTCCAAACTTCAGATTGATGCTCTAGCTAGCTACCCAATAGCGCTGGCGATCAATCCAGTCTATTTCTGTTACATTGTAAGCTAGCTAGGATTATGCTCACTTACGGTTTCTGCATCCCTGGAATATGTGATCCACTCATGACAATATTGAAGCTCTGTATGTGCCATTTATATGTAGAATTACATGGCAGCGGGGTGGTAATATTGACTGGCTTCGTTTAAATGACTGGTGTCATTCTAAGATTGGTCAAGTTATTTTTTTTTAACTGAAACCAATCAAATAGCTATAACTGCATGCCTTATTTTGATTCTGTCATGACATGGGGTGCAGAGAATGTACCGAGTAACCCCTGAAATTTCAAGAATGAGCTTCTGGCAATGGTCACCTGTTATGGATGGTCAAGTTAGTTAAGACACAAAGTTTACTGCACTCTGACTCAAAAATATCCTCTCAACAAGCCAATATACATTAAGTCATTTTTTCCCATATCTGAAAGTTTCCCCTGGGAAAATATCAACTAGCCGATTCTTTCCCCAGGGAAGAAATAGCTAGGCTAGCTGTTCCCCCCCCCCCCCCCCCCCCCCCCGGGGAATCACTCAGCTTGTTGATTCTTCCCACACACACACACACACCTAGTTCATTTTTTCCGCAGGGGAAGAAACTAGCTAGCTAATTATCCCCCCACCCTTGTGGTATTGGTTTATGGGGGATATTTCCTCCATCTGTATTAGTTTATAATAATAATAATAATAATATACATCATTTGTATAGCGCCCTATATAATTTGTAAAATTACTCTAAAGCGCTTTACAACATATGGATAATAGTTAATGTTATAATTGTGAAAACAAAAAAACAAAGGCTTACAATCACTTTCATACATTTAAGCAAGCAATGTGCACATAACTGAACAAATAAAAGGGTGGTATTTACATGACGTCTTTGCAAAGATTCTAAAATGCAGACGTGAAGAGGTGAATTTTGATGTCCCTCTTGAACTTGGCCAGGGTATTTGACTTTCTAATAGCAGATGGTAAGCTATTTCACAACGTAGCCGAAACCCTCCCAAAGCATCTGTTTCCGTAGGTCACAGTACGAGATTTTGGGACACACAACAAAGATTCTGACTCCGACCGCAGTGATCGTGACGGCTGATACAGGGTAACAAGCTCAGGTACTGAGGAGCTGTTCCATTCAGTGCTTTGTATGTGTACACCAGAATTTTGTACTGCGACCTGTATCGTACAGGTAACCAGTGCAACGAATAAAGCACAGGTGTGATGTGCCCTCTCTTTCGAGTACGAGTAACTAGCCGTGCTGCAGTGTTCTGGACCCTCTGCAGACAACTAGTTAGTTTGTCAGATATACCACAGAGCAGGGCGTTACCATAATCCAACCGAGAGGTAACAAGTGAATGCACCAAAATCTTGCATGCATCTGCAGTTAAAAACTGCCGAATACAGCCATGTTCCTGATCTGGTAGTAACAGGATTTGGCAATAGCGTTCACTTGTTTCTCCATGTTCAGTGAACTATCAAAGTATACCCCTAGGTTTTCAACAGCTGGAACAGTCTCAATAGTTCTGGCACCGACCTTGAGCTGGAGAGCCATTGTCCGTCGACACTTTGGGGAAAAGACGATTAGTTCCGTCTTTTCCTGATTAAGCTTAAGCATGTTGGCATTCATCCAGATACGGATATCTGTCAGACAAGCTTCCAGACTTTCTGAGACTGTATTTCAACTGTCCTGTGGGGAGATTATTATTGAACTGTTGTCTAGCTGATTATTTCCCCCTACACTATTAGTTTATAGGAGGGAAACTAACATAGGCTAGCTAGCTGATTCTTTCCCCCTCTCAGCAATGCTTTATAGGGGTAGATTGATTAATTAGCCAATTCTTTCCCCCTATCAGCAATGCTTCATAGGGGTAGATTGATTAATTAGCCAATTCTTTCCCCTTCTCAGCAATGCTTTATAGGGGTAGATTGATTAATTAGCCAATTCTTTCTCCCCTCTCAGCAATGCTTTATAGGGTAGATTGATTAATAAGCCAATTCTTTCCCCCCCCTCTCAGCAATGCTTTATAGGGGTAGATTGATTAATTAGCCAATTCTTTCCCCCTTCTCACCAATGCTTTATAGGGTAGATTGATTAATTAGCCATTTTGTTTCCCCTCTCAGCAATGCTTTACAGGGTAGATTGATTAATTAGCCAATTCTTTCCCCCTCTCAGCAATATGCTTTATAGGGGTAGATTGATTAATTAGCCAATTCTTTCCCCCCTCTCAGCAGGCTTTATAGGGTAGATTGATTAATTAGCTAATTCTTTCCACCCTC
>NW_018405720.1:0-212 GCF_002113885.1 Mizuhopecten yessoensis
CCACATCTAAGTCAGTATAACCTCGTACACTCTCACATCACAGTCCGTATAACCTCCAACATTCCCACATCACAGTCCGTATAACCTCGTACACTCCACATCACAGTCCGTATAACCTCGTTCACTCCCACATCACAGTCCGTATAACCTCGTACACTCCTACATCTTAGTCCGTATAACCTCGTACATTCCCACATCACTGGCCGTATAAC
>NW_018405720.1:1599-1873 GCF_002113885.1 Mizuhopecten yessoensis
GACAGTCCGTATAACCTCGTTCACTCTCACATCCAAATCAGTATTACCTCGTACACTCCCACATCACAGTCCGTATAACCTCGTTCACTCCCAGATCTAAGTCAGTATTACCTCGTACACTCCCAAATCACAGTCAGTATAACGTCGTACCCTCCTACATCACAGTCCGTATAATCTCGTACCCTCCCAAATCACAGTCCGTATAACCTCGTACACTCCCACATCTAATTCAGCATTACCTCGTACACTCCCACATCACAGTCAGTATAACCTC
>NW_018405721.1:0-212 GCF_002113885.1 Mizuhopecten yessoensis
AGGTCACAAGTGTTACTATAGTAGGTAGAATAGGCAGAGGTCACACATGTTACAACAGTAGATAGAATATGCAGAGGTCACAAGTGTTACTATAGTAGGTAGAATAGGCAGAGGTCATAAGTGTTACTACAGTAGATAGAAAAGGCAGACGTCACAAGTGTTACTACAGTAGATAGAATAAAAAAAGCAAAGGTCACAAGTGTTACTATAGT
>NW_018405721.1:2489-3448 GCF_002113885.1 Mizuhopecten yessoensis
CTATAGTAGGTAGAATAAAAAAGGCAGAGGTCACAAGTGTTACTATAGTAGGTAGAATAGGCATAAGTCACAAGTGTTACTATAGTAGGTAGAATAGGCAGAGGTCACAAGTGTTACTACAGTAGATTGAATAGTCAGAGGTCACAAGTGTTACTACAGTAGGTAGAATAGGCAGAGGTTACGAGTGTTACTATAGTAGGTAGAATAGGCAGAGGTCACACATGTTACTATAGTAGGTAGAATAGGCAGAGGTCACAAGTGTTACTATAGTAGGGAGAATAGGCAGAGGTCACAAGTGTTACTACAGTAGGTAGAATAGGCAAAGGTCACACATGTTACTATAGTAGGTAGAATAGGCAGAGGTCATAAGTGTTACTACAGTAGATAGAATAGGCAGAGGTCACAAGTGTTACTACAGTAGGTAGAATAGGCAGAGGTCACACATGTTACTATAGTAGGTAGAATAGGCAGAAGTCATAAGTTTTACTATAGTAGATAGAATAGGCAAAGGTCACAAGTGTTACTATAGTAGATAGAATAGGCAGAGGTCACAAGTGTTACTACAGTAGGTAGAATAGGCAGAGGTCACAAGTGTTCCTAAAGTAGATAGAATAAGCAGAGGTCATAAGTGTTACTACAGTAGGTAGAATAGGCAGAGGTCATAAGTGTTACTACAGTAGATAAAATAGGCAGAGGTCACAAGTGTTACTACAGTAGGTAGAATANAGTGTTACTACAGTAGATAGAATAGGCAGAGGTCACAAGTGTTACTACAGTAGGTAGAATAAGTAGAGGTTAGAAGTGTAACTATAGTAGGTAGAATACGCAGAGGTCACACATGTTATCATAGTAGGTAGAATAGTCAGAGGTCACAAGTGTTACTATAGTGGATAGAATAGGCAGAGGTAACAAGCGTTATTATAGTAGGTAGAATAGGCAGAGATCACAAGTGTTACTAT
>NW_018405722.1:0-212 GCF_002113885.1 Mizuhopecten yessoensis
CAATCATAACATGAATCGTTTACCCTATCACAGCTTGTGTCATTTGCCATACAACAGTTTGTGTTATTTATCCTACCACAGCATGTGCCATTTACCTTACCACAGCGAGCGTCACTTACTGTACCACAGCTTGTGTTTTTATCCTACCACAGATTGTGTCATTTTATCTACCACAACATGTGTCATTTATTCTACCACAATTTGTGTCATTT
>NW_018405722.1:1585-2091 GCF_002113885.1 Mizuhopecten yessoensis
GCCAATGCATGTGTCATTTACCTTGCCACAGGTTGTGACATTTACACTACCACAGCGTGTGTCATTTACCATACCACTGCATGTGCCATTTACCCTACCACATCTTGTGTTTTTTACCCTACCACCGCATGTGTCATTTACCTTGCCACAGCTTGTGACATTTACACTACCACAGCTTGTGTTATTTACCCTACCACTGCATGTGTCATTTACCCTACCACATCATTTGTCATTTACCCTACCACTGCATGTGTCATTTACCTTACCACAGCTTGTGCCATTTACCCTAACACAGCTTGTGTCATTTAACCTACCACTACATCTGTCATTTACCTTAACANTCATTTACCTTACCACAGCTTGTGCCATTTACCCTTTCACAGCATGCGTCATTAACCCTATCATAGCATGCACTATTTACCTTACCAAAGCTAATAGCATTACCCTCCCACAGCTTGTTGCATTTACCCTACCACAGCATGTGTCATTTACCCTACCACAGCATG
>NW_018405722.1:6114-6424 GCF_002113885.1 Mizuhopecten yessoensis
CACCTTACCACAGCTTGTGCCATTTATCCTACCACAGCTTGTGTCATTTACCCTACCACTGCACGTGTCATTTACCTTATCACAGCTGATGCCATTTACCCTACCACTGCATGTTTCATTTACCATACCACAGCTTGTGCCATTTACCCTACCACAGCTTGTGTCATTTACCCTACCACAGCGTGTGTCATTTACCCTACCAATGCATGTGTCATTTACCTTACCACAGCTTATGTCATTTACCCTACCACTGCATGTTTCATTAACCATACCACAGCTTGTGCCATTTACCCTACCACAGCTTGTGTCA
>NW_018405723.1:0-212 GCF_002113885.1 Mizuhopecten yessoensis
AAAAAAAAAAATGTTTTCCATTTTAGGAATGATGCGTGTACGAGTTCAACCATGTTACAGACTTGCTGTGGTTCATTCCGTGATCTCCATTGCGATCATCGTCGGAATATTTCTCTATCGAATGCAGAATGATTCGAACACAATCAAAGTGAGAGTAAGTGGAACATCCTTCCTTAAAATGCAGCCATCATATAACAAACGTTCATCACATG